>NC_142169.1:68825563-68978279 GCF_029865625.1 Vigna umbellata
CATTAGACGTTGCAGTATTGTAGTGAAAAGTAGCAGTAGCAGTAGTAGCAGTAGTTGAAGAGGGAGAGGACAGGAGAGAAGAAACAGAAAATGATGAAAGGAAGAGTGAAGATTTGCAGGTCAATGGGAAGACATTTATTGAAAGATATCTTCACTGCTCTTGAAAGCAATTTGACGGGCGAGCAGTTAAAATTAATTTCATACTCTATATATCCTATATATATATATATATATATATATGTTAATTATAACAAAATTAAATATTTTAAGGACACTACACAATCACCTACGTAGTTTATATGTCAAATAGATTCGTTGCATGTTTTAAAAATAACAAAAAGTAAATAATTGGTTTAATATTCACTTTTGGTATAATAAAAGAAATTAAAATTTTAATATAAAAAATTTGATTCTATTATTTTCTTTTAAACTCTTTTACTGTTTAATAATTAAAATAAATAAATATAAGTTTAATTTATAATAATTTTTATATATTTGTTGAAAAATGTAAATGCTTAAATGGGATTAAAGAGAGTAAAATAATTAATTATACATGTTATTTTGATGAAAACAAATTTGAAAGAAAAAATGATTGTTTATTAAAAGTATTATTAGAATGTAATTTTATCTAGACACCTGGAGTAAGCTGGGATAAGATGTTAGAAGAGAAGACATGGTTGCGTATATGAAAAACATAATGATAATTTTACAATATTTTTTTAACAAATTTATGTATTATTATGTAATTAGTTTAAAATTATTTTATAATTAATAATAATTATTATTATAAATATTAATATAAATCAATCACGAAATAATAAGTAAAATAATACTAAAACGTTATAAAAAGTGTTATCAATATCATTATCCTAGAAAAAAAAAAGTAAAAGTAGAAATAGTAACTTGAGTTTGCTTGTACATGGTATTGAGTAGAAGGATCCAGAGAAAAGTTACAAAAAAAATAGAATGCGCAGCAGAGAGGCAAGGCTTGGGGATGGGGCTCTTGATCTGTGCAGCACATGCCATGCTCGAACATCTTTAAAAATAGTATTTTGTAATGGTTAAATATATTTAATTATCTAAATTTGGATTAGAATTAAAATTTTGTTTATATTTAAAATTTTGATTTCTAAATTTTATAAATGAGTCAGACTGTTTTTTCTAATTTTATTTTATTTATTTGGTAAATCATGTTTTATGTTGATACATAAAATTTAAACGTTATTTTAAAATGTGTTTGAGTTGCCAAAATAATTTAAGACAGTTGATAATTGGATTAAGAAAAATATATTTATTTACTTTTAAAATTTAGAGAGAAGAATATATAAAAAAAATTATTTTATTTTTTGTCAACCTTCATTTTTATTTTTATTTGATCTAATAAACATGCTTAATGGTAACATGATATCATTTATATTCATTTGACATGCTTAACAAAAGGTAAAATGATTATAAAAAGTAAAATTTTATAGTTTTTTTAATCAAAGAAAAAATAATATCAAATGAATATAAAAAGATTATATGTATCAAAATATATTTTTTTATACTAAATAGCATAATAAACTAAGATCTATTAACCTCTTTATTATACCAGCCCAAATTTATGTCCTATTTAGATAATGTCTACGTAATTTTTACAATTTGATATTATAATTATTTTTTTATTAACTATAATGTTATTATTGGTGTGAGGTAAATATTATTTTAATAAAAATATAGATTTTTAGGATAGTATTTTTTGAAAAAGAATTATTTTATAATTATTTATACTCGTTAATATTATAAAGATTTTTTTCTGAAATGGAGGATTTAAAAACTTATTTAACATGTAATTTTAAAAATAATGTTTAGAAAATATTAGGTTAAAATAATAATCTTATAAATAAGAAAAAATTGATAAAAGATGATGTGAGAACCGTCCCACGTGAGTTAGCAATTAATGGATGGGAGATTGAATAAGAATGGAAGAGAAAGAGTGATGATTGGTTTGAAGAGGGACTTTATAGGACCCATAATCTTCCGGTCAATTTTTCTCGACAATCATCATTTTCTTCAATTAATTGCATTCCACATTTACAACTATTGCTGTTCAAATCGAACTTCTCAAATCCTTTATTATCAACAAAAAATAAAAAAAAAATAAAATTCTATACACTCTTACATCTTCTTTGGATAATTTGCTTTGAATTTTTAAGATTTTTAAATATATTAAATTTAAACACATGTTATCTTTCATTGTTTTTGTTTTCTAAATATATTTTTATATCATAATTTAAATTTAATAAATTATATATACACGTATATTATTGTTTTTAGTAGATCTGTTGCAAAAAAAAATTTGTTTCGACTTGTATTTATTTTTTGAAAATAATCTTTTTGAAAATAATCTTTTTGAAAATTTTAAAATTACTAAACAGAAATAAAATGTCCAAAAACTACTAAAGAAATAAGATAAATTAGTGAGTATTTCTTAAGCATATACAAATTTATTCAAGTTTAATAACATTTTGTTATATTTAAATGATCAAATTACTTTTTTTTCCTTTCCTGTGTTATTTCTTTCTGTTTCTAATTTAAATAAAGATTAAGCTATCATTGTTCAATTTCTTGTTCTTAATAATATGTAAAAAAGATCTTTGAGATATGTTCACTTTAAAAGAATCACTATTTACGTAAATTTGTAAAAATATAAATTGTAACAAAAAAATCGTGTTCGTTTTCGTTGATTTTCGAAAAAATAAAAGAAAGTAAAAGTGAGATTGTTGTTTTCTTCTGTTCTCTCATAAGTGATTTGTTGGAGATGATGAAAAATGTTCATATATATCCATACCACAGTTCATAATTCCATGTTACTACAATTCATAATTTCATGTGAAATAAATATCGATTTAGTGTTTTTCATCTTTTATAATAATAATAATAATTAGAAATATTTTGATAATTTTTAATTTATACTAATTAAACAAATTTTTTATGTGTCACACATTTTATTTTTAAATTCATTATTATTTATTTTTAAATCCATTCAAATAAACAACAATTAATTCACTTTCAAATCTTCTCAAATTCATTCACACATTCTTCTTCAAATATATTTTCTCTCGAATAAACACAGCTGAATGTGTAAAATGTGACAAATATAATTTACATCAACAATAAAAACTGCACCAATATTAATACTTCTTCGGTTCCATTTTATACTGTTATTAGAAAAAACAACTACTATTATTTTACAAAACCCACTATGTATTAAATATTTCTTTTTAAGATTGTACGTAATGAATAAATATGATGGGTATTTTTTTTTCAAAAGTGGCAATCTCATATGGTAAGTTTTAATATGTTTGAATAAATTTATTCAGAATAACATAAATATAAAGAAAGCGTTTTCTGCCTTCTTACGAAAAATATCCATGTTTTTTTTAATAATAAAAAAGATGGTGAAAGGGAGAAATTCTTCTTAAACAAAAGCACGAAAATGCATTCATTATTTTTGTTAGACAAATTTCTCTTTAAATTTTCAGAATCTCATTATATTCTTTTTAACCACTCATTCCACTTTTTAACCGTATCTTTTGTTTTTAATTGAATCAATATACAATGCCAATAATAATGTTATTATAAAATTAAGATGTGATAGTAAAAGGCATTATTCAATGATATAGAGTGGTCTTGAAGGCTACTTAAACAGTGCCTGAAAGGCTATATCTCTTATTTCTGAATCTTTACATATCTTACCAAAATATTTTACTCTGGTTGAATCAAACTATTATTAGTTTACCATTCATCACAAGGACTAAATTTGGAAATTATGTTCAAATATAGTGAAAATAAAATTTCTATTTTAAAATATATTTATAAATTTATAAATATTAAAATATAAATTGAGTTAAATATGGATAAAAAATTTTAAGCTGTCATTTAAATTCAATTCTAATAATCCATTTTAATCAATTTTATAATTTATCCAATCTAATCTCTATTTAATTTAGATTTTTTTCAAATTTGTTATCATTCCTAACATTATACACGACAATTGTTGCCAGGTTTATTATTGTAAGGTCGCCAAAATTGGACCACGACTTGTAAGAAGATCCACACGAAGGAACAAAATAATCAGTGTTATCCGTGATATTGGATGGTGAAAAAGTTGGAAGTTTGATAAACATTATTAAAAAGAGAAAAAAAAAATGAAAAGAAACATATAATGTAAATAAATTTCGCATGTTTACACACGAGCTGCATGACTACAGTAGACAACGTTACGAATAACGAAATGTAAAATGTAAAAATTTATTAAATATTAAAATAAAATAATAAATATGAAATATGAAGCACACATAAAAGAATAACCTACTGGGTGTATATAATGTATATGAATAATGATTCCTCTTAGATGTAACCGCGATTGACTTTTAGTATAGTATACTAGTTCTGTATTTAATTGCTGCCACCCATGTGGTAGAATTGGTTTTTGTTAATTTTTTATTTTATTTCACACCAGTGTATTTCTTAATTTAAAAAATACATGAATTTAATTATTTTAACCCAATTTTATTAAATTTATTTCATTTTTAAACAATAACATTTAAATTAAAATAAACTTAATCGGATTAAAAAGTTAAATCCATGTTTTCTAAAATTATAAAATTAAATTGAACAAAAATTAAAAGAAAAGTCTCATTCTAATTTTCTTAAAGAAAAAAACACATTTAATCATTCAAAATATAAAAAATTTGATACTTTTTAAAAAAATTAATATATTTTAGAGGAAGAAAAGAGGAATATTAATTTTATAACCGGCAATGGTAGTTATGATTTGAATAAATTCATATAAAATTCAATGTATTTTTTTAATTTATTATTGGTAAGTTATTTTCTTATTATATTTACGAAAATGTTAAAGAAAAGTATTATTTCTTTGAAAAGTTAAATGACATACTTAGGCTATTATATTTATGTCTTCTTGCAGAAGTAATAGATAAAGTCTTCAATGTGTTTTTTTTTTCTTTTTTCTTTTACCGAGAAGGTCATACATGGAAACTAATTTATCCAAAACGTTATCCGTTTTTATTTTTATTTTTTCCATTTTCGCCAAAATAAAGCTTTTTTTTTTCTCAAAAATTTTCCTTGCACTTTCATTCTGAAAATTAGACTCTCAAAACATCTTTAAAATAGTGTTTCGTGTTGATAGCTATATGCAGTTAGAATGATTTAAAAAATTTTAAAGTTCAAATATACAAAACACAGCAAAAAAGAAAAAAAAAACATTAATATATATATATATATATATATATATATATATTTATTTTTATCTAGACAAATAAATTATTATCGTCATAAGTAATATATATATATATATATATATATATATATATATATATATATATATATATATATATATATATTTATTTATTTATTTATTTTTATCTAGACAAATAAATTATTATCGTCATAAGTCGAAATAGTAAATAAGGCCATGAATGACTATATTTTTATACGAATTAAGAGAAGTAATTATCAATAATATGTTTCAACGAAGGCAATCGTATTATTTTAAATTAAACATTAAAAAAATTAAACTTGCATAAAATATTTGAATATCATTTTTTAATAATTTAAAAAGAGATAATTAATTTTTAATTAAACATAAATGTTTACTTGTTTATTTATTAAAGTAGTCTAAATGAAACTTATTTGTTCTAAAAGAAAAATAAATGTAACAGGATTGAATATGAAATTAAGTATATATGTTTATAGATTTACTTATTATGAAAGTAAATTGATATGAAATTTAGATAGTTATAAAAGTAGAGTGAAAAAAAAAAAAGAACTAACTGAGTGACCCACCATCTGTTAACCGAACGACTTCGTTTGGCCGATGCTTCCAACTTTAAACATCTAATTACAAACCGATCATCACTCACCAACATCCACCAAACATATACAAATCATGACGCAATTTATACCCTCTAAATTTATTTAATTTCAGTATATAATGTTTTAATAACAATAATAAGAAGAATATTATTATTATTATTATTATTATGTTTGTGATACTCCACGTTAAGGATGTGACTTAAATAGTTATGACATCCACGAATTTGAAAAAAAATTGTTATTTCAATAGATATCTTTTAGAATAATGGTAATTTGATACTATAATTTCTTTTAGACCCATTTGACGGTGGCTCTCACTATCTTTCACTATATATTTTTTAAATAAAAAAGTTATCTTTTGTTAAAGCAATTTTACCCTTATAAAGATTATCAAACGATTAATGATATCAATTTTTTTCCCTACTTTTATGATCACCCTGATCAGAATTTTTACTTATACACTCCATCATCTTCAACTGATGTTACGATCATATCATAAAAAAAATTGTCTATTATTTGTTTACCGTTAAATTAGTTGTTTTTTGAACTATTTGAAATTAAACAATGTTTGAAAATTTCTGATCAGATTTTCTCATTATTATTGGAATGGTTAAGCACACGAGCGAGATAGCTCCGGGTTAGTGATATAGTATAAGATGTGATGGCTCTTTATTATCACACTAAACAAACCGGTGGCTATTGATTGAATCTGTGAGTCAGATTTTAATTCCTAGTAAAAGTTCAACACAATTGTTCATCTAATATTAGCAAGAAGCATGCGATGTTGCAGATGAAACTTGCATATTACTTTATAAGATACACAAGCAAAATCCTAGTTTACTTTTTCCTCTTTGCAATCATGTTAATATACTAGTGAGGGTGAGTGTATAACATCTCCAAGAGTCTTATTCAATAACTAAACCCAGCTAATTGAATTTTTTAAACGCAAATTGACCATTGAAAAAGAATTCAATACACATAAATAATAATTCAATAAAAAGAGTCAATAAGTTTTAAAGCACATGAAGCAAATGAAAGGATAGTTGAGATCGCTTACTGTTTTTTTTTTTTTCATGCTAGCGTACAATGTGTAGTGTCCATTGTTGATGATTAAAAAACGTTATGATGTTAAATACAGAAATAATCCTTAATTATGCATGATTGCAGCTATAAAAGCAGTTGTAAGTACCAGTGAGATTTAAATTGGCATACGAAAATTCAGACTGTGAATTTAACTAAGCTTGTATATTTATGTTCGTGCAAACAAATTTTTTCTCTCCTCATTTCACCGTTATAAGAAGTCGAATCTAACGTTGGAAATGTCTTAAATCCTTGTGTGTACGCGAGGATGGTGGACCCCCTTATTATTACAAATCAAACATGTAAAACAATTTTTGAATGATGTCTCAAAAAGCGCTCTGCTTGTCTCTGCTTTTGAGAAGAAAGACAGAAAAAGAAACAGATAAAGAGTGTCACACAGTGCCTGTATATCCTTACACTACACTGTACAGTACTAGTGTGTGCTTTGGACGACACTCTTTAGGGTTTCTCAACTCTTGCTTACCCTGCATTGCTCACCTTTTGTTTTTCATTTTCCTCTTCTCTTAAGTCTCCTTCTTTCCCATTTTCTTTCTCCATGTCGCACTGAAGCCTTTTTTATTTTGGTCACTTTCCCCCACCATTTTCATTTTCCTTTATTTTTGTCTCTGTTCTGAAAAGGGTTTGATTCCCTTTTAAGAACGACCTCGGATTCTCGTGGAAGTTTTTGTCTTGTTCTTTAGTGTGTTTTCAGTTTTGAAGTTTTGAGCTTCCCCAACTTCGGTGTATAGCTTCTGTGGCTTCAATCTTGGAAGTTAACTCCATTGTGAAAATGACAAGCACCAAATTGGAGTTGCATGTTGGGATTTTTGTCACCTGCGTCGTGATTCTCGCAGGGACTTTCTGTGTTGGAGATACCGATATGGTTGATGGTATTGCAAATAGTCTTCTCATCTCTTAGTTTTATTTCCATATTAGAAATATAATGCTTCATTTACTTCTTAGGGAAGGTACATTAAAACCGAAGAAAAATATCAAGAAAATAAGTAAACGAAGTTCTTTTTATTTATTTGTTGTTTAACTTATAAAGTGCACAGGTTATGGAAACTAATCTGTTTCAAGGTGTGTCATGGTTACAGTTGGTGCAATCAATAGTCTATATGTTTCTCTGGGGTCGCCACCACTTCAAGGGTGGAAATCCGTGGGAGGAGATCCATGTTTAGAACTGTGGCAAGGTGTCGCTTGTGTCTTCTCCAACATAACTGCTATGTATGTCTATCCTCCCTTTCTTAAGGTGGTATTGATTTCAATTTTGTTATTGTTTTCATATTCTAGGTAATTGGTTTGCATTGCATAAGTTATTTGATTAATAGTGCTGAATGTGAACACCTGGGATAAGGCTCAGTGGAATTTATATTTGACAGACACCTTGGAAGCATGAATTTGGGTGGACAGCTGGGCAGCAATTTGAATTTCCCATCCATTTTAGAATTGTAAGTAGTGCCTTTTGAGATAATTTTACCCGTGCTGATTGATCATGCAAACATTTGTTGCTTTTCAGAGTTACTCGATTCAGCAGTATTTATATCATATAAATACGTGTGTCCACTGTGAATACTGCCCAGTGCTCATATATACTGAAATATGCACATATATAATGGTTACTACATCAAAATTATGTACACTAGGCTCATATTTGCCCAAAGTCACTGGTTATGGAGGAGTCAGTTTTGTTTAGATTAATTGGGAAAATTTGGCCCTTGACAAGTAATTATGTAATTATTAGTATTCGCACTAGAAAACCTCATGAAGCTTTCTTGTTTCACCATTCCACAGGGATCTTAGTAACAACCACATTGAAGGGCCTATTCCATTTACTCTGCCCCCTACTCTGCGGAGCTTGTATGTTATCATTTTTATCTTGAAATTCATGATTTTACAGCAGTATTTACTGAATGATCTGTTGATAAATGCATATCTACCAGAATACTTAACCACTTTATGTTTTGATTGAATATTTAGGTCTCTCATGGGAAATCGATTAAATGGAAGCATTCCGGATGCCTTGTCCTTATTAACTCAGCTGTCAAACTTGTGAGTTCTTAAAATGTTTGTCCATTTTGGAAGATAAATGGTGTCCATTGATAATTAAGCAACCTTTTCAATTGTTAAATCCTACATGTATTTCATCATCGTACTGGTTCAATTAATACGTTGGAAAATGATGTTAAATTGCACTGGCATTTCTCTTTCTTTATTCCATTTCCATGCACAACTCATGGAAACCCTATGCCATGTTTCAGGGATTTGTCAAATAATAACTTGAGTGGTCAGCTGCCTTCCTCAACAGGGAGTTTATCATCTCTTATAACATTGTGAGTAAAATTTCTTCCTATGAATATATTCTATTTTGCTACATGTAATGAGGTGTTATTTATTATTGATTCATTTTGCACTTTCAGGCACTTGCAAAATAATCAACTTTCGGGGACCCTTTACGTGTTGCAAGACCTGCCACTTCAAGACCTGTACAATTCTAACTATGAAATTACATTTTGAGATATATCCTGCAATTGCATCAATGGCTAGAACTAGATATATTTTACTTGTGATTTTATTATTATGCAGGGATATAGAGAACAATTTATTCTCTGGGCCAATTCCTCCAAAATTGTTGTCTATCCCTAATTTCAGGTGAGACATGTTTTGTTTTGTACTATTATTTATTTTCCATGCTCCCATTTTTTCAAGCTTTGGTTCTGGTGTGTGACAGTATGAGAAATAACAATAGATCTTGAACTCTGCACTATGAATCTTTTATTCTAGATGTTTTAAGTATGTTCTTATAAGATAAATCGGTTCATTACCTTATTCCAGATCTTTTATTCTAGTTAACATAGTAGCATGTCCTGTGCAGTAAAAATGGGAATCCGTTTAATACTACCATCATTCCATCACCTCCTCTTGCAGCCCCTGCACCAGTAGCTATGGTTCCATCCCCCCAAGAATCGCCTTGGAAAGTGGCATATGGTCCTTCTGCCCTGACAGCACGAGTGCCTGCAAGTGCTAGGAGGTCTTTTATGGCTAAGAGCATCATCTGGATTGCTGGTGCAGGTCTTTTTGTATTCATTGTATTGGGAGTTTGTCTTCTAATGTTGTGTTGCATTAAAAGGAGGCCGGAGAAGAAAAATGCTAAGAAACTTGATGATGTGGGCGTGTTTGGGGGACCTTTGAATAAATCTGCATGCAATGATTCAGTTTTTGGAGCAACTAACCAAGAGGAGAAGGGTAAATGTGAAGTACCAAATAGAAGCACAAATTCGATTCCTAAGGTTCAAGATGAAGGAGACATACATGTGAAAGTAGTATCTGCAACTTCAGAATGCAATAATGGTCATCAATCAATGAACACTGGAGGGGGTTCCAAACTTTCACCCCTGCAGCCACCACCAAAACACTCTTTCCCAACCATTTCTGGTGAGAAGATCACTATCAATCCCGCTACAACTACCAAAGAAACTGAAAAACAAGTTATGACAAATTCCATCGAAATTTATACTATTGCATTGCTTCAACAATATACAAATAACTTTTCCCAAGAAAACTGCATTGGGGAAGGCACACTAGGGCCGGTTTATCTGGCTGAACTCCCTGATGGAAAGGTAATGTTCTAGCTTCTATGTCTCTACATAAAAGGATTCTCCTAGTTTTATAACATGTCTATTTCGGCATTCTTTTGTATTCATTCTCTCAAATGTCTCCTCATTAATGAATTTCTTGTTTCTATTTAAACCTGTTATTTTAGAGATTGGAACACTTATGTTTTTTCCCCTTTGGGTTTTATGAAATAGCAAGAACCTGCTTGTGTTTGTTGAGATTTTGTCTGTCACTGCTTATGTTATGATCATATCGAATAATATCCAAGGCCAATTGATATATTCTGTTACTATTTGAACCCAACCAATGCTCTCAGAAACTACTCTTCAACCTATCTAAGAACAAGTTCTGATTGGGTGGTTTGGTCCACAAGACCATTGTGGTCCAGCCAGCTTTATCTGCAGATATAGAATTCATAAACACTGATTTAATCAATGATATTTTTTGAAACAGAGTTTATATTGGTTTTGGAGAATTTTTAATGAAACAATTTCTCTGACTTAGTAGTCAGCCAGTCACTCCTGGCTATCTATTTTAGATAGTTCTAATCAAACAGTTAATATTGAGTGTTGCATTGATGACCATTGGCTTTGCCCCAGTTCATACTTTGTTAGGATAAATATATTGGTTTGTGATTTTTTATGCTCTGCACAGCCTTTTAATTGTCCTTTCTTGAGATTATCTGTTGTCTAATTTTCCTGGCTTGACTACTGTTTACTGGTGCCTCACGTGCTTATATCTTTGAAATGTTCTTTTTAGCTATTGGCAGTGAGGAAACTGGATGCTACTGCTTCCATGGGGCAGAGTCATGAGCAATTTCTTCAATTGGTATCCAGCATCTCCAATATTCAGCATGCAAATATTGCAAGACTTGTAGGCTACTGTGTTGAACACAGCCAACGACTACTTGTATATGAGTATTGCAGTAATGGGACCCTACATAATGTATTGCATGGGGATGATGATCAGCGAATCAAACTTCCATGGAATGCACGCATTCGAGTGGCACTCGGAGCTGCCAGAGCTTTAGAGTGAGTTTAGTGACCAACCCGATTCCAATTTTTTAGTTACATAAACTCAATATTAGTCACTAAGTAATACCTTTTGGAGGTGGGAAGCATTGCTTTTATATTTTAGTCGCTGTTATCCTATAATATGTTAACTGAAACACAGCTATTGGTACAATTGTGGAAGGTCTTGTAGCATGACATAAATTTGAGTCTGCTAGTATAAACCAGTTATGTTCAAGACTATTAGCAATAGGCCATGGCCTTGATTTTTCTTTTCATGACGGCCTTATCTCTGATATTCCTTGTCTTTCTTGTACAAGGTACCTGCATGAGAACTTTAGGCCACCTATTGTGCATCGAAATTTTAGGTCTAATAATGTTCTTCTGAATGACAATTTGGAAGTGTGCATCTCTGATTGTGGATTAGGGCCATTGTTATCTTCTGGCTCTACGGGTCAGGTAACTCTTTTAATTTCTTAATCTGTGAATTCTCAACTGATATTTATTGAATGCTTTTTAGGCTTCTTAACTATGTAGCAGACATTCTTGTAGTTCTGTTGAATGTCATGGAATAAATGGCGCAAAAGAATTATATTCATATGTAAAAAGTAAGTGCAAAAGCGTATGATCAGATATTTTATCAGACCTTAGCCTTGCGTTTGGATAGAAAAGTTTTAGAGGGTAATTCATTTTACAAAGAATTTGATATATTTTATGGCAATAAAGATGAAGGTATGGAATGGAATTTCATATTGTATGAAAGGAGATACAGTTTATGCCACTATGCAGCAAAACCATGATGGTTGCGTGGAAAATCTTAATATAGAATTTGTGTGGTACTAAGAGCCGAAATAGATTATTGGTTTGGTTCATAAACTCTGTTGTATATATAACTAAAATGACTTAAATTCTAGTTCTCCTGATATTCTTAATTTCAGAAAATTGCATTCTATATTTTCGGAGTCTAGTTTGTAGGGTGGCAAAAAGTACTGCTACAGACCCAAGATTTAAGTTTATTTCCTCTGTTTTTGTTACATTCCTGTCTAACAATGACGCATCTAATCTCAGTTATCAGGACGCCTCCTTACTGCTTATGGTTACAGTGCTCCAGAATTTGAGTCTGGAAGTTACACACAGCAAAGTGATGTCTTCAGTTTTGGTGTTGTAATGTTAGAACTCCTTACTGGACGAAAATCTCATGACAAGTGAGTAATGCCATTAGCAATTATGATAGTTGTGTTCATATCTTTTCCAGCTTAACAGAAACAATGCTTAAAATTTCGAATTTGGCTAAAGCATCACAAATGTTTAGGTCCCGGCCTCGTGCAGAGCAATTTTTGGTGAGATGGGCTGTCCCTCAACTCCATGACATTGATACATTGTCAAAAATGGTTGACCCCTGCTTGAACGGAGCCTATCCTATGAAGTCCTTGTCGCGTTTTGCAGATATTGTTTCTTCATGTCTACAGGTAATCTAATAATTTTGTGTGAATGTGCCTTCAAGATTTTCATTAGAGTCAAGATTTTCACTATTTCTGACCCCAAGGCTTTTGAAAAGCTCCATAAAATATATCAAGTTAGAAAAAACATATAAAATGGAAAGGAATGAAGTTTTTGTTTTTGCATAGACTGCCCTTTTTACCTACACATTGAGTATTGGATGCTGGAACATTTAGAAGTACAATCATCGCATGGTAGTTGGACTTTGTGTGCTACTCTATTCAATGCCAAAGCCTAAAGAAGGAGAAAGTGAAAACGCTTTTAGAAAAAGTGGATTTAGTTGTATATTGTCTTCTGGTTGCATTGCACTAACGTAACTTTAATGGTCAAATATCAAAGTATGCATTGCTTTGTTGCTAGAAAATATGGTCGCTGAATTCTTGTGGTGTTGATGGAAATGTGCAACTATGGCATGAATAGCCACAATTAGCTTTTAAGGAACATTGTCGTACTGCTAAACAAGTAGCCAATCCATACTAAGTAACTTCATGGTTAAAGATATGTCACAATGTTAATCAATTTTAAGGGTAGAAAAATGTAAAGAAAAAAAATGCATTATAAATTTATAAACTTTTGATATTCTATCATCTATTATTTTTGCAAACATTATTTATTTTATTTCTTCCAGCGTGAACCTGAATTCCGACCTGCAATGTCGGAAATTGTTCAAGATCTCTTACGAATGATGTAAAGAAAACGTATCTATCTGTGAAAAGATGAATTCCAGTAGCCAGGAAGTGTTGCTGATGACAAGTCTATTTTTCTTTATTAATTTTGTGAGCCAAATATTTTTACCTTATGTGTGTTGAAAATCTGCTTAGTAATGTAATTATGCAATAGTTTATACTTCGTCGTTTAGTTTTTTAGTTACTAAGATGAATTATGTTAATAGTCTAATATGTTATATGGGCTCATATTCACCAAAGTGTGATCCATGATTGTCCATGGTGTTGTAGACACTATGATTTTCGGCTTATGTATATCATACATAAAGCATTAACTTACTAAAATGTCACCCTTTTAGAGATGCTGCATTCATGTATTATTATTTTTTTCATTTGGTTTGTAGAGAATTTATATCTATATTTGAGGTTTGCCCAAGTTTGGTTACTTAGGAGCAATATCATTGCGGCTTGGACCAACTTTTCAACGGAGAAAAAGCAAGTTTAGCCACTAAATTTACAAAACAAAAAAAAAAAAAAACTTTTTTCAATGTTGCATTAAAAAGTTTATACCTGATGGTAGAAATTTGGTTTGATGTTAGCTAGAATAGTTATTATAATTTGTCATGTTCTATGTTCTATAATTTGTGGTTACATGATTTTTTATTATTGACAATGTATTTAAGTTGGATAAAGTTCACATACCTTCTTTAGGAAATCCAAACCCACCTAAATTTTACATCAATGCGTTACGGCGTTAAATGAGGTTGAATTGTTTGACTTTTAATGTGATTCTGTGATTTGGAAGTGTCTTTGAAGAAATTATGTTTTAGCTTTGAAGAAACTTATTTAGAAAGCTTCTTAAAGGTTTCTTTTAACTCATCTAGTTGTTATAAAAGTTTTTGAACAATTATTTTTCGTAAGAAACACAATAAGCAGGTTTAACAGTTTGTGTAGACATGAAAAGGGATCTTTGAATATTTTACCTTTTTAAATATTTTGTAGAAAAATGGATTATATTTATTTATCTTTAATAAATGAATGTATTTTTTATTTATTACTCCTTGAGTAGTAGGCCCAAACCTTTTGTGTAGCCCATGGGCGTAATGGGCCAAACATTGGTCCACGATGTAGTTCTAAGGGTGCACATGGTCACGCGTCGTTGTCATGTTCTAACACTTTGGGCACATTATTTTCCTTGTCGTTTTGTGTTGGCTCGTTAAAAAGAAAAGAGAAAAAAAGGTAAAAGCCTAATAGAATGGACTATGGAGGTGAAAGTTGCTGACATCGAAAATGACTGCATCAAAATTTTAAAAAGAAGGAAACGACAATATGACAGTGTCACGGGTTGTACACAGTTTTTCTCCGTTTCTCAGTCAAACACTTCCGTTATTTAATTTCGTTAATTTAAAATATAAAAATAATTAAGAAGAAAAAATAAATAAAACATGGACACACACTCCGATTTTAAGTTCACGACTTCCGAGGAATCTGTCTTCCTGTCTGCCTAGAGGGCCACACTCTTTCATTCCATAAAAAAAAATACCAAATAGTATGTAACAATAGTACGAAGGTGCATGTACATAAGAGAGAAAATAATAGTGAAAAAAAAAGTTCAAAGTACTATCTATCATTGTTACAAAAACTTGTTTCTTCCTATCCAACAATTCATGGATTGAAATTTTTTCCTTTTTTTTATGGATTTAAAAAGAGGAATAGGGCATTACATTAAATATAATGTGTTTGGTTAAAATAATGTTGGTGTAGTGGAACAAACATGAGGCTGTGGTGCCAACCCTTAGTGAATGATTCCCCTTTTCTTTACTAACATTATTTTGATGATGCAAGGGACAGTCATGTTTCAGTGAATGTGGTGTTTGTGAAAACATTCTCTTGCTGTCTTGCACATGAAAAACATTTCACCAATTGAACGTTGAAGTGTTGAACCCCACATCATATGAGAAATCCAGCATGCTAACCTTTTCTTTGGAGTCTTTACTTTTATAATTAAGTCAGAAACTTCATGTAGTACTAATTTTGAACAGCTTAAAAAGACAATAATAGAGGAAGATCAAGAAAAACAAGACCGTTTGCTTGTGAGAGATATTTTGTATGCTCAATTTAACGTTTAAAATATAGGATTTTTCAAGGTAAAAAAATTATTAAAATAGCTTGAGTTTTAATATTCATGCCCATTATTATGAATCATGAATATATGTTTAACTCCAACTTAGAATTAATATTAGTAACTAATTAATTTTGTTTCCAAAATCAGGAGTATTATAACTACACTTTTGTCTTGATTTGAAAAAAAAAAATTGTCTCTGCTAACAAAGTGGATCTTATGAATTATTGGATTTTTTTCTTGGAATTTTATAGATTATGAATTAATTGGATTATGTAAGTATAAATACTTCAGAATTTGTGGTACATGGTGTATTTGGAAATATGGTAAAGTCCAAAATGATGAAAATTTCCATTCTACATGCCTGAATCTGAAAACAAGTGAGTGTCAGATTTAAGTTGAAGGTGAGTTAAATTGAATCCAATTTATATTCTAAATAAATATGGAAAAAGCTGTTTATATAATTTTAGTTATAAATATTTTTAGGGAAAAAATGTGTACAATCATGATTGAGATCTTGATATCACTAAATTCAACTACTCACATGCAATTAAACTTTAGCCTGAAAAATTGGCCCACTACACTGGCTCTAAGAAATGTTGATTTGCTGGCAAAGTTTTCGAATTCATTGAAAGAAACATTTCATCTGAATAAACTCACTGTTAGTCAATGGAAACACAAACACTGCAATGGAATTGCAGTGCATATTGATGAAAAATTAGTCAACCAAAAATTTCTTATTTTTTAAATGAGTCAGATTAATTTAAAATATTTACAATAGAAAATAAAATAAATTTATGGAAAATCACAAATATTTA
This sequence comes from Vigna umbellata, assembly GCF_029865625.1. Lineage (NCBI taxonomy): Eukaryota > Viridiplantae > Streptophyta > Magnoliopsida > Fabales > Fabaceae > Vigna > Vigna umbellata. The sequence goes on from NC_142169.1 coordinate 68,842,254, forward strand.
TTACAATAACTTTTTGTGCAGCAGTTACATTTATTCTTAGACTTCTAACGGTTTAGTTTTTAAAATTAATTATCAACACACTAAGCATTTATGAATTTTTGAATATATATTGAGTTTTATATAAAGATTATATAGACTATGGATATTTTAATGAATAGAGTTCATAGTTTAAGTACGTGTTGTTAATGCAGTTGTTATATGGCTATCATATTATTGAATGACAATGAAACATGATATGTTGTTCTAAGTTTTCCCCTGCATAATGAAAAATTATACACCAAGAAAGGAAGATTATCTTATAAGGAATCTTCCCTTGTGCAATACAAGTCATTTTCGTGCCTTTTATCTCTTCAAATTGCTTCTTCTTCAATTGTTAGTTAAATTATTCAAGAAATTAGGTAGCCATGGAATAAAAGGAAAAGTATTTGTAAATATCTTTGAGTTTTATTAGCCAAATCTTATAATAAATAAATATTATAAATTTATTTTTGTAGCCACAAACGTGCAAGACACAATAAAATAGAATACAATCACAGTCACCGAACAATTCTTAATTCCACATAAAAAAACAAATACATTATTAAAAACTAAAAAACTAATCTATGGATGCCTCAAATATTATATAGCTTAAAAAAATAAATTAAAAACCGTGTCAAAAGTGATGACACGTCAGCGACAAAAGAAGGGCTTTTTAGGTAATTTGTAAGTATAACAGCAAGATGTGGAGGACATTTAAGTCCGCCATGGGAAAGTAGCCATGAAAAAAAAAGGTATAGTTTGTTGAAATTTTATGAATGTATTTAATATTTATATCTATAGTATTTATCTATTTACAAACCAAATAACTTTTTTTATTCCAACAGAAAGCTAATTATTTTTGGAACTCAACAATAACTAAAACTGTAGTTTATTAAATTTATATTATAAATGAACATAATAAAAAATTAAATTTAACTGAAGATCTGTCAAAAGACACTCTTAAATCTATTATTTTTTTTCTAACTGCAATCCAAAACAGACTAGTCTTTGCTGGTTGCTCCACACATAATTAATGAAGGTTACAAAATAAGCTGATAAATAAAATAAATAAATATTTCAAAAAGCAAGGGGAAAGGAAAGTATTTATTACCAAGAAAAAGAAATTCCTGGTCATTATTTTCATTCCCCTTCTCATTTCTCACTGTTGAATCTGAATTCTTCTTCTTTTGTTATTATTGTTTCGAGACCATTTCTCATCTGACACATCCATTCTAATTCCTACCTTAGCTTCGGATTTTCATTTCCACCCGCTGAAGCGTCTCTTCTTGTTGCCGTGAATCGTTGCAGCAGCAGGGAGAGTCTTTGGAGTAGACCCAAGTTCTGGATTGCTTCCTTACTTCAAGAAAGGAAACTCATTTCAGCTTCAGAAGCTGGTTTCTGAGGTGTCCAACAAAAAATGGCAAAGCGTGGATATAAAATACGTATCCTTTTTTGTAGACAATAAATGATTGAATGTGTTCTGCTAGAGAAAATGGTTATCTGGAATTGTTTCTGTTTTTTAAAAAAAAAAAATGGTTACCGGTGGCTGGGTTTGTATTGAAATCTGGATTAAATGGTTCTTTGCAGCTTCAAAGGGTTTTGTTTATTTATCAGTTTTTTTTTTCTTTTTGGGTTTTATGTTATAGGAGAGGGCAAGGTGGAATTTGGTGTGTTTGTTTTCTGGGGATAAATAAGTGATACTAATTTTGGTAGTTATGTTGGAAACTTTTAAGCTCTTTACATTTTTGTTCCATTTGGTTGCCCTGAAACTGTTGCAGAAGTTCATGGGAACTTTCAATTTCAAGGTTTTCTCTTACTTCTTATCCGTACTTTTTTCCCTTCAATTATTTGAAATATTCCTCATTTTTTCCTCTCTCTGATCTTTTGGAAATCAGATGTTGAAAGATATGAATATTCTAGGTTTAAGAATTTTGATTTGTAGAGTCTTGATTTATTTATTTACTTTTTCAATCTGGTTCTCTGTGTGTTGACTGTGTTGGTTTATTTGATAATGTGAATTCCTGAGCCAATAAACTTTAGAGGAATTTGTGGCTCATTCGGCAAGCGTCAATTGTTTAAATATCGGAAAGAAAGCATGCCGTCTTTTCATTACTGGAGGTGATGATCACAAGGTCAATCTTTGGACAATCGGGAAGCCAACTTCACTAATGGTCAGTGCCATTGCTTGCTATGTTTTTTGTAGCATTCTAATTGGGATATTGCTACCGCTAGATCATTGGCTCGGCCACTTTAACAGATGGTCTATTTCTAATGCGTCCTACTTTCTTTTACAATTTTTAGTGGTTTCCTTACTTATCTGTTTAAAATTTTTGGCACTGCCGTCATAGGGAGGATACTGCGAAACTGGGATTTACTACCATAGTCAGATCATAATAATATATCATCTGTAATAGTTTTCCTGATTGGATTCCTCATTATGAATTGTATGTGACTTTGTTTTGATGGAAGTAGTGCCAGGTGGCATGTGTGACCGACCTAACAATACTTGACTTACTGCAACATGCAGAGCCTATCTGGTCATACTAGTCCAGTTGAATCTGTCGCATTTGACTCAGCAGAAGTTTTAGTACTTGGTGGAGCATCAACTGGTGTGATAAAGCTTTGGGATTTGGAAGAAGCTAAGAGTAAGTTAATTAGTCCACTAAACCATGATGAAGTTAGGATAATATTACAATCTAGAATGGTGTTTATTGTTGGATTATCTGAGTGTAAACTAGAGAAATGAATGGTGTTTATTACATGACTAAAGAATTATGAATTTGGCAGTTTGGCTATCTACCTTCCTTGAACAATTTTATAATGGAATCCACAAGTACTGCTACTACTTCTGATTTTGAAATCTTACAGCATTTTTCATATTTTGGTCACCATATGTGATCCTACCTTTGATAATTCAGTAACACTTCTAATATATTGTTATTGTTCTTGAAGTATAGTGGTTCGCACAGTTGCTGGACACAGATCCAATTGTACTGCTGTTGAGTTTCACCCTTTCGGTGAATTTTTTGCATCTGGCTCCATGGACACTAATCTAAAGATTTGGGACATAAGAAAAAAAGGATGTATTCATACGTACAAGGGTCATAGCCAGGGCATCAGTACTATCAAATTTACTCCAGATGGCCGTTGGGTTGTTTCTGGTGGATTAGATAATGTTGTGAAGGTAACAATATGGACATTCTTAGACCAGTGATGCTCTAACATGCAATAGATTTTAACTTACACAATTTTTATACCAATATGTGCAGGTGTGGGATCTAACAGCTGGGAAGCTCTTGCACGACTTCAAGTTCCATGAAGGACCCATTAGATCAATAGATTTCCATCCGCTTGAATTTCTTCTGGCTACAGGTGATTTTTTTGAACAGTTGAAGCATTTAATAGTGGTAGATGCTTACGTATGGGGAATATAAAAATATTATTTGTTTCATAATAATCGCCGCTTTTATTGAATAGATACATATATATAATCTTTTAGATACTGTTAATATAAATCCTTCTTAGACTACTCTTCTTATTCATATACAATCCCTCTTGATGCTCATTGTTAGGAAACATAGAAAGTATTATTCTTTCCTTCTTTTAGTATTTTAATTTCAGTGAGTTAAGTCTTGTCATTGTAGGAGATTCAAACTATGAAACTTCCACATCTATGTTGTAGATATCTAATTAGATCTTACCAAATTCTGTAATTATCAATTAATAATTAAAGCCTATTAAATAAAAGCCTATTTTATACTTAAATAAAAGAATATGAAATATTTGGATATTATCAGACGGTGGTCTTGGGGATGTGAAATGTGTTGTTTCGTTTTGCTTAGTGTCAATTATAACATGTTCTATACTTGATCTTCTCTACCTCCAAAACTTCTACAAACTTATTGTTTGTATAAACATGATATTAGGATGTCTCACACTGGGTAGGAATATGGCTAAAGTTAATCATTATAAGGCTTGTGTAATCCTCCCCTCTTGATCTAACTTCTGGGGTTAAGTTACGCCTGGTTTATTACTAATATATGCAAGTTAATTGAAATTCATAAACTGTTTTGCAGGTTCTGCTGATAGAACAGTGAAATTCTGGGATTTAGAAACCTTTGAAATGATTGGATCTGCCAGGCGTGAGGTATCTAAACTTTTTGAAAGGAAACAATTATATTCATTTCTCTGCCAAACACATGTACTTGTGCGGCACAATAAAATTTATATTCTTTGATAAGTGTAAATTATTGCGTTTTCTTTAATTACTATAAATAATATCACTTTTTATTGTATTAGATATCTGAAATATATCATATTATTTTTATAAGGCTTCTGGGGTACGCTCAATAGCTTTTCATCCTGATGGAAGGACCCTATTTACTGGACATGAAGATAGTTTGAAGGTAAAAAATTGCAATTTTTAGATTATATATAAATTCATAATACAGCATTTGCAACTGATTAAAGATGTCATTTGCTATACCGATATATTGTAGGTGTATTCATGGGAACCTGTGATATGTCATGATACTGTTGATATGGGATGGACAACACTTGGTGATCTTTGTATTCACGATGGGAAACTTTTGGGGTGCTCATTCTACCGGAATTCTGTTGGAATCTGGGTAGCAGATATATCGGTAGGATCCACTATGTTATTAATTTAGATTGCTTCTTCTACATCTTAGTTTAGAGACATGTCGTGCCTGTTATATTCATATATTTACCTCTATTATAATTGTGAAGGTGTACTTGTAAAGTTGTGTGATGCCATCACTTCAGCCCTGCTTATGCAATACTGAAATTAGGGAAATATTTAATAGCCTGGAAAATAGAATTCCAGCACATTTAATGATGTATGTGTATAGTGCAATAACACTCCAGGTTTGCTTGAGAATAAAGAAAATTTCTTCCTTTGCTCATTATTATTATTGGTTAATAGTATTAGTAATCAGTTTTATATACTTATTTCTCGATATATTTCTCAATAGTCTAAATGAACTATATTTTGAGATGGAATTTTTCTCTTTATTTTCTTTGGCCATATTCTGACTGGTAGCTTCAACATTTCAGCTTATTGAGCCATATGGTGCTGGCTTGGATCCCAAAAAAAATGAAGTCACAGAACAAAAACATGATCTTCAAAATAGTAAACTAGAGAAGGTTGAAGTTAATGAAAGACCAACCTCTGGGTTGCGCAGCATGTCTCCTGATGAATCAAAGGAGATAAAGAATATATATATTGACTGTAAGCTTATGTTTTCTTCTTTTTTCTTTTCCTTAGTTACTCTTTGGAAATTGAAGTTCTGTATCATACATAAGTTGCACTGTTTTGGCCTCATTTGATGGAATTTTGCTGCATTTTAATGCTCTGCCAACACAGATATTCCTTATTAGCGTTGGTTAACTTGCTAAAACCAAACCATACTGAAGTACTGCTCTTTATCAGCTTTATCTTGCCATTCTTGATAATGTTGATTTAGTTAGGTTTAGATTTGGATTTGTCAAGGTTATTAAACATTTGCCTCTGCCAGAGTCTGCGCTGTATGGTACAACCTATCAGATTATTAGACTGGATACTCCCATAAAACATCAATGTTTGTTTTAGAAAAGAGTGTGTTTGTGTTTGCAGCTATGTTGAATTGACTTCAACTGAATTTAATTTTACATGAACATCAAGTAAATTTCTTGACATGATGAATGAGGATACATGCATAATACTTGCATAGTTCCGGTGTCTATGTATTATAAATCTAATCATTTTACCAATCGTGTATCTAATAAAATGCTCATTTCTTCCTTATAAAGCTTCTGGAGGGAGACCTTTTACTTTACCGAGGTCAGGGTCTTTAAGTTCTGAAAAAGTAGATCTCCCAGAGGAATTCAAGGAAATTTGCAACTTGGGAACAATCAAGCAGAGTCCTCTGACAGGAGTTCGTGTAAAATCAAATGAACAAGCAATTAGAAAATCTTTCATTGCACCGAACATTGTACCTCGGGATGTTCCTGAGGGTAAAGTCTCAGCAAAATCTGAAAAAGAGACCATCACCTTTTCAAAGACTAAGCCTGGAATGTTACTCAAACCAGCTCATGTACGGAGAGCATCCACTGGCAGATTTGATGTTGATAGGTTTTCAGAAGATATGAAGTCTGGAACCTTTTGTGATCCTGCAATTAAATTAGACAGCACAAAAGAGCCCAAGTTCCAAACAAATCTGGGACCTCCGAATGAAGTCAAAGAATCGTGTGAAGACAAACATCCTATCAAGAGTGTTACAGACAAGTTTGACAAGATTTTGTCTCCGAGTAGATTTTCCGACCAAAAGAAATGTAAGTTTTCTTATTAACCACTGAGCATATCAAATGCAACTTATTGCCGATTTTGTAGTTCCCTATCCCTATCATATTTTCTTAATCTCTTTTATTTGGTTTACTGTTCCATTGCTATAAACAAATTCTCTTTGACTCAGCTATACCGTCCGTAGATTGTTAACTTCATTAGCCTCAAGTATTTAAGCTCTCAATTATTGAATTGTTGTTTTTTCTCCTTTGATCCCAATCTATATTTTACTTAATGCCACTTGCTTCCTTAACCCTCTCAATAAAGGCTAATTTCTAATCATACTTTGTTCGGAAATATTTACATTTGCCCCTTGGTTTTAAATATATCGAAATGTTATGAAATTCTCTGTAGCAAAGTTTGCCTTTGACTTCCAACTGATATTTCCTTTGAAAAATAGTGAATAAACTATTGGCTAAGACTTTGGAGAGATAAGTTCTTTTTAGGGATGTGAACAAGCAGGTATTCTGGCAAGTAGCTTGTTGAGATTTGGTTCTGCTTTAGTAAAAGAGCCGAACTTCCATTTATGAGGTCATTCAAACAGAGATGTTATGCATACTTTGGCTTATTATTTATGATTAAAGTTGAGTCTTTCGAGTTTAAAAGTGTCATTCTTATTATATTTTAGGTGATAAATCCTCACCTCACAAGGAAGAAAGTAGTCCAGTTAAATACGTCAATGGAGGTCTGCAATCTCTTATATATGCAATTTTAATCTCTTATATATACACTGTAAAAGCCACTGAAAATTGAATATTTTTATGTCTATTCGTGCAGTTGCTGTTGTACGAGGAAGGACCCGGTCATTGGTTGAAAGGTTTGAGAGACGGGAAAAGATTCAAATTGACGAAGATCAAACTAATGAATTCCTCCCCACAATAAATGAAACGAGAGAAGAAGTTCACCAAGAAGATCAAATAAAAGCATCTCCCACAGTCACCATAGTATGTGAGAAGAGAGAAAAAACTCCCTTAATTGAAGATCAAAACAATCTGCCCTCTGTTCCCAAGACGACAATATTGGAAACTGATAAATCTAATGACCCACTGGTAAATTTTTCTCCACTTTACGAGTGTTATGATACTAGCATATTCTTTGTAGCTTCCAGTTTGTTTTGTGGTGAAAATTATGTTTGTATATGAAGGTCCATAGGTTCCAGTTTTTATACTTTTAAGCCAGAAGCTAACCTATTGAAATTTTGATAGGGTTGATAATTTGGTATGGGTATTTGTGACTTTGTTTGTATCAATGCGTACACTAGAGAGACACATTCAATGGGGTTTCCTTCCTGGAAATACCTATAATCCATCCATTCATACCATTGTTTCACTTTACAAACCAAATACATCCTTAGGCTAACAATTAATTTCATAAAAACAGGAAAAACAACCAATCACAGATTTCTCATATATTTCCAACATTCTCAAAGAAATCGATGACTCATGCATGATACATTCACACACGACTTACATGTACAATTTCAATTGGGTCTATACATTCTCACACAAGCATTCTAAAACACATTAGAAATCATACAGCATATTTCTCCTTTGGAAATAACTAGTTCCCATCCTTTTGTAAAATACAACTTTTTCAAGTATATTGCACATCAACTTAACTGCACATTTTACGACTGCACATTTCTCTAAAATTCACTGTCCATCTTCTTTTATAGTGTACGAAGTAAAAAAAAAGGATTTCATATATATATATATATATATATTGAAAGAATGTGAAAAATCAAATTTAATCATGAACTCATTTTCACAAATTGTTACTTTTTTGTAATTCAACTAAATAGTGTTTATGTTTATCAATATTGCAGAAAGTTGAGCCTCAAATCTCTATACGGCATTCAAACTCTGCAAATGAGGAAGAAATCATTGAAGGTCTGATGCAAACTCATGATGTAACATTGAGTAATCTTCGCTCACGCTTGACAAAGTTACAGGTAAGTTTTGCTAGTTGTTAATACTCAATGTTTCAGTCTGTATTATTCTTAGATGTGGAACTCATAACAGTGTTGGCCTTATGCTGTAACGCTGATGTACAATTTTATGATTGTCTGCTAAACAGGGCTACAGAAAGAAAATGATAAAAACTAGAACCACTTTGTAACTAACTTACTGACTCGTCATGGTAATCCTGTTTACTTTTGTAGGTTGTGCGGCACTTTTGGGAGCGCAATGATATTAAAGGCGCTACCAGTGCTCTGAGAAAGCTGCCAGATCAATCTGTGCGTATTTTATGAGTAGTGCTACGGCACTTGTAGGCTTCTTTTTGTGGTGTTTTTGTACTCTAACTAGAAAGTCATGGTTTTATTATTGAATATACAGTCCTAAAAATAGTTTCGTTTTGATGCAGGTTCAAGCAGATGTTATCAGTGTCCTTGTGGAGAAGATGGAGATTTTCACCATGGATTTATTTTCTTGCTTACTTCCTGTGCTCACAGGCTTGCTTGATAGCAAGATAGAAAGGTAATCGTTTATTAATATATTGGTTTTAAAAACACATGGTGATACCCCTGCCTACTTCTGTTGATGAACACGGGACTTATTATTTTCTCATATTTACTCTGTTCTCACTGTACAGACATGTCAAGGTGTCACTGGATATGCTGTTGAAGCTTGTAGCAGTTTTTGGTCCAACAATACGTGCAACTGTTTCAGCACCTCCCTCTGTTGGTGTTGATCTACATCAAGAGGAAAGGTGACCTCCATTTTCACATATTATTCTTTTCCCTTTCTCATGTGTTTTATGTGAATGAACCTAACTTCTATAAAATCTTGAGGACAGACGAGAATGCTGCAACCAGTGCTTTATGGAACTGCAAAAGATCCAAATGATCCTTCCAATACTGATACGGTAATCATGCAGTTTTTATTGGTGTTGACAAATATGTAAATTGAAAACAGTTTTTGTTAATCTATTTCAAAAATTTTAACATTTGTTTGACATTGAAAATATCAATCTTATGGTGGGAAAAGGCAAGTGGGGGTATGCAACTAAAAATTCTAGTAAAAGGAATGTTACAGAATATATCAGTTGTGGGGGCATTTTTTTTTCCTTTTTGGCATACTATTCATGTTTCTATTTTTGATGAAACATAAATATATCAGTTTTCCTAAATAAGTACTATTAACTTATTACCAGTTTATTTACATCTCATCAAGAAAATAAATCACATCACAGCTTCATTTTCTTTTTTGCTGCAGGAGGGGTGGACTATTGGCCAGGTCTGCCCTAGAGTTAAATCTTGTCCTTCAGCAGTCCTAACTGAAAATGTTGTATGAACTTTATGTCAAATTGTGAGGGAGTGACGTGGCTCAATATGCTTTAAGGCAGGACTGTGCTCAAAACTTGCAGGTTTCATGTTGGGTTACTGTGATCGCAGCCAACAATTTTGTCTTGATGATTTGCTCTATTAGCTGTCATCATCGGCTTTGTTGATGGAAGAGCATTATATCTAATGATATTTGGAAGAAAGTTGTTTTAGCTCGTGTTAAGACACTTAAAGCTAGAACATCCATCTCAGGATCTTGGTCTTCCAACAGTTGTTTGTGAAGGCTTGTGTCCATAACTTCACTGATCTTGGCTATATTGCTTGTACCTATTTTTTTTTTCTTCAATTGTTGTCTGGTTACTACCGTTAATACTCACCCGAACTGAGGTTTGGTGCGTATAATAGTGACTATAAAGCATATGTATCAGTCAGATGTATGTAGTAGTAGTAGTAGTCATGCATATTTCTTATGTATATCTCATGTTCTAATTTCAATGAAATGGAGCTTCATTTTTTTGTTCAAACTGCTCCAGCTTCTTTTATTTATATATGCTGCCTACCATGTCCTCTAGGATTATCATGTTATAATCAAACCCACTATGCTTAATTTATTGTCCACTATAAACAATCTGTTATTATATTATTGATTTAAAAATTACTAATTTTTTCATAAAAAATATAAAATATTTAAAAAAATCGGCTTAATTATAGAAAATGTGCAGAAAAATTGCACTCAAGAAAACTAAATGACTGAAGTATAACCTATATAAACAATTTCCATTTTTTACGTGCTTATATATGTGGCATTTGTTCTATGCAAGTTTGTTGGTTACGTAAGCCAACAATTCCCAATGTGAAAACAAAATATCATCATGATAAACCAAAACATAACAATAAACAATTAAACCAAAGCATAAGGCATACGAAAATGGACAACTTGTTAAACAGCACTTTCTAAAATTAGGCTTTCATCCTCTAAAGAAACTTGCAATATATGAAAAAAAAAGTTAGCAAATTCATTAATTGAAGAATGCAGAGAAAGTTGTGGAGAGAGAAAAAAAACAGTGGTAGAGAGAGAAAGAGAAGAGCCATAATTAGAAACGTACAACTGTCAATTTTTCAACATCCACAATTTTGTTTCTATATTTTATGATGTTACTGTAATTGTTTTTTAAGATATTCCAACTTCAAATTCGAAACCTTTCTGTGAGCAACAATTAGAATCTCTCAGCCCCTCATTTCACGCATACCCTGTCAACTAAATTTACATTCTTTCGCCCAAACAAAACATGTCAGAAAACCACATCGAACTAACAAAAACCACCGTTTCCCCAAAATTTTCCAGAAAATAGCTCTTGTTGTCTTGTCCCTCCACACTCCCAAGTCATTTTTGTTCAAGCTTTCCTGACCAAAAAACATGGTGGTTTTTTTTCTATAACAAAGGCAACATTTTTCTGGCTGCATAGGATATTATTAAAGAAGGGTTATTAGATGTGAAAGGTGATGGGAGCAGAGACGTTGAAGGGGTGGGGCACCTGGGAGGAGCTCCTCCTTGGTGGGGCCATTCTCCGTCATGGAACCAAAGATTGGAAGGTCGTTGCCACCGAGCTTCGAGCCCGAACAGTTTTTCCTTACACCATTACTCCTCAGGTAAAAAGAACAATTAATAATTCATTAAACAACTTTTATTTTTCTTTCCTTAATTTTCGATTTTAAAAGTAAATAAAAATAAAATTCACTTGCATTATTTCTTTTATACTTTATTTGAATTTCGTTTCTTATTTATTATTTTCTTTTTAATGGATTATATTATCATAAAGTTCATACTATTTTTAAATATATTTAAAACTTCAATAATAAAAAATTACTAGAAGCATTGATGTGAAAGATTTTGAATTTTTACGTGTGAAAATTTCATTGTTTACTTTTTTTGCAAGCAATTGATTTCAGCATTATAACAAATATTTTACTATGTTTGTTGAATTTCTTTAATAACCTGTAAATTTTATTGTATGAGTTAAGTTGTCTTACATGAGAGTGAAACCTTCTAGGCAATTTTTTCTGCTAAAGTAAATGTTTTAATCTTCTTGTCCATAAAATAATATATTTATTATGGAGGTATAATTGAAAACCTAAAATACTTGTGGAAAGTAAGAACAAAGAGTAAAAATAAAAGCAAAAAGAAAATCATAGTCGAGCAATTTTCTTTTTTCTTTTGAATTTACTGGTACAGCCGTTACACAGTGGTGACGTCTGATCCTACTGTGTTGACTCTTTAAATTGATTTCGTAGTCTATGAATTATAATTAACTCATATCAACTAGATAATGGGTTATTTTTTAATGGAATTAATATGGATTATAGTCAATATATGTTTAGTTTATTTTGTACCTATAGTTTAAAATGAAAGATTGTTTCAATAAAAAATAACTAGGAATGACAATAGGAAAAAAAAAATCATCCGTTAGTTATTTTGTTATATTAGTTAGATACTAATTTAAAAAATATTTTTTTAAGTATTTTAAAATTTACTAAGTATTATATATGAAGATATTTAAAAAAAGTATTTTATAAATTATAAAAATAAAATTTAATAAAATATAAATTAAAACTTAACTTTAAGTTTTTGTAAGTAATAAATATTTGCAAGTAAACATTTCTCGTATTAAAATATATGCTGTCTGCATATAAAATTTTATATGAGATATGTCAGTACTGTTGTCATTTCTATTTAATATAGGATGTAAATGAGTAAAAAGGAAAAATATATATTTTAAAATTTATATTATTTGATTAATTTAAAAAAAATATTGAAATTAATACAAAACATGCATATGAAATTGTCAACATTTTACATCATAACTTTCAAATAGATATTGCAATGACACCTATTATGCTTATTATTTGAAATGATGAATGATAGTCGAATTAAGTGTTTCATAATTATGATAATCAATAAATATAATCATGTGTAATTAGGAATACTGAGGTTATGGAGGAACATTTATTATTTATTTTTTTTATCGATCTAAAAACATTTCTAATGTTCATTTCATACCTACTTAAAAATATCCACTCAATTTTTATATAAAAATTTTCGTTTAATTTTAAGGAATAAATTTGAAATAGATATATTTATAATTTTTTAATTTAGATATAAAATTAAAATTCATCTTAATATCAAATTTCGATATATATTTTAGTATTTAAATTTTAAAATTAATAAATATAAAATATAGTTTTCTTAATTAAGCAGTATTAACCTTTTTATGATAAATGTTTTTCTAGACATTAGAATATGTGAAATCATTTAAACAACTTAAATGTCAGTCAGTCAATAATTACTTTTGACAGTAAAAAGTGTAATACATTTAAATTAGATAATTATATCTATTTATTTTAAAATTTAGTGGCTAAATTATATCTTTGAAATAAAAACAAATTTTAATTTCTCTCCAAAATTTAAAAATAAAAATCATATTTAATCCTAATTTGATTTAAGATCATCTAAAGAAAACAATTCTTTAGAACATAAATTCAGATAAAATCAAATATAATTATATAGTAAAATATTAATACTAATAAAATTACTTAAAAAAATAAAAGTAGACTGCGCCACAAAGTATAAATTGTAATAAAATTATAACTGCTAACTCCATCTGTCTAAAAAAATACAAATTTATAAAATCAAACTCAAATGATTATTTAATTGTGAAGGTTTAATCATCAATAATGTTACTTTATTAACTTGTTTTTAAAAAAAAATATTCAAATAAAAACTACTAACTAAGAGTAATAAGTATTTTGCAATTTAAATATCAATAGCATTCGTAGTTATCTCATTATAAACATTAATTAAAATGTTTATATTTATTATTCATGGATATCCATTAATAATATATTTAGATAAAGTAAGTCAAGAGAATTCTTTATTTATTTGATAAATTTAAAACAAATTTAGAGTATAATAAACAAATTAAAAGAAAATTAAAATTTAACAATTTTCAAAAAGTACTTCAAATATTTGAAATTCACTTCAAGAAATTATAATTTCAAAACTAGTCACTTATTAAAAAAATGAATATTTAAATTTAACTACTATATTTTTAAAATTTATATTTGAAAATAAAATTTTATCTTAAAATAAGAATACAATTACTTTATTAAATTAGAAAATCGAAATGCAAGACATTTTAATTATTCTATATAAATAAAATATCTAAAAAGTAAAAACAATAATAGTAAGTAATTCAAATATTACAAATTTAAATTCTTCAAAATTGCATAAATCTCGTATCCAAACACAATATAAAGTCAGTCATTTGATACCTATTTGAATGTTATCAAGAATACAGGGAGATATGATTTTTTTTCTTTGTCATCCGTACATGTATGAAATAAAAATCATGATTAAAATGTTTATATGTCTGAATGTAGTAGGTTTAAAGAATTTTGTAAGATATAGTTGGACAAACTTTCTATGTAAAATAAATAAGTAAAAAAGGAAATAAAATTAGTCTATGAACAAGTTTAAAAACATAAAAGTTATATATAAGATCAATTTTATAGATTACCTTATGCATAAATTAATTTTAGCCTCTAAACAATTTATTTCATTCTTTTTTTTAAAAGTATTTATAGCTAAATTGAATAAACTAATTTGTCAATGGCTAAACCATATATTCATGCCAAATTATCAATAATACCAATCTTCATTTGAGTCCATGAGATGTCAAAAGTCGTCTCTTTAGTCTTTAGTCTTTGATTGCAGTAGGCATGTAAGTTTTGCAGGTATGTAAAGCCAAATATGAAGATCTGCTGCAACGATATTCTGGAAACAAGTAAGTATAATACATTTCTTAAAAGAAAATTCAACTTGTAGATTTTAAGAAATACACTTTGAAGATTCCAAAGACATCCTTTGCTTTTTCTCATTGTAATATGGTAAAAATGACATTTTTGTTCTCAAGTTCAAAGGAATGACATTCTCAGGGCTTGGTATGAGGAGCTTAGGAAGACTAGAGTGGCAGAGTTGAAGAGATCTCTAGAGATATCTGAAGATTCAATTGGGTTAGTTGCAATTTTTTCGCTTCAAGCTGGGTTTTTGCTAGAAGAGACAACATAGTATTTATTGTCAGATACAACAAGTCTCAATTTGTTTGAGGTTTTCATTTTTGTTTTCCATAAATGAAATGTTCATGTTCAGTGGAATGAAGGCACATGAGAGAAAAAATTCAGAGTCCTTGACTGGGGATAAATGTTGGAAAACTGGTATGCTTTTTTGGGTGTAGTTTACAAAATATATATCTTTGTTTCAGGTCTCTTGAATCTAAGCTTGAAAGACTGAAGGGTGGTAAGAATGAGAAAAGAGATGGTTGTGATGTTGATAATGGATCAGGTCGTCCAAAGTTGCATGTAGCTTCACATAAATTAGAAAGAGTCGAATCTTCCACCAAAGACACATCAAAGGATGGACTGTCTGCTGGGAGTTTCACACATGAAACTCTTCCATCTGTTCCTGTTGAACATTTCGAGACCAAGCCTGACAAACTTTTGAATGTAGATAAGTTAGCATATACTGTATACCAAGGAGAAGGGGGAACTTTTAAGAAACGAAGAGGGAAGAGGAAAAGGAAGTATTGTGGCAAAAATACCAAGGAACCAAGTATGGCAGAGAGTGTTTTGTTAGATTCAGTTGATGTTATGTCATGGTGTAAAGAAAATTCTACCAGTTACTACAGTGAAGTTGCCAAATCAAGCGATGTAAATTATCAGAATAGGAACTCGAAAAAGAGTAGGGTGGAAGACATGGTGAAGATTTTGGATTCTATTTTTGAAACTAAATGTGCTTCTGCATTTCGTCGTAGACTTGATAGTCAGGTATGTGTAATTAAACAGTCTCATCTTTCAAACAGTTCTGTTGATGTAAATGCCGTGAATGGATAAATGGAGTTTGATCTTTACCCTGTGGTTTTAGTTTTGTGGTAATCTGTTTGTTGTTCTACTATTTAACAACAGAAGAGAGGAAGGTACAAGAAAATGATCCGACAACACATGGACTTTGACACCATAAGGTCAAGAATTAGCAACCAAACAATTAGATCATGTGTAGAACTTTTTCGAGACTTGCTTCTACTCACTAACAATGCTTTGGTTTTCTACTCCAAGAACACTCGTGAATACAAATCTGCTGTACTATTAAGAGACATTGTGACAAAAAAGATAAAGGAAAGTTTGAAGGACTCGAGTAACAAAGTCACCAACACCCAGGTTACTAATGCGCCTATGAATAATCCTCATGTGAAACCAAAAAACATACGATGTGGAACTAGAAAAACAGTAGCAAAAACAGGTGGAGGAAATATTTCTGTGTCTGGAGTTTCACATGGTACAAAGAAACATAGTAAAGTCGATTCTCCATCTTCTGTGGAATCCCTGAGCGTGAAGAAGAGAGGTTTTGGTCGACCAAAAAAGGTTGGACGAGGATCTGCAAGTCAAAAGCCTGCAGTGCCAATGAAGGGAAAGAAAAAAGTTAGAAGCAAGTAATAACACATTAACCTTGTACAAAATTTTTTACTTTTTGTTGGTTAGATATTTTTTTGTCTTCTCTAGTGAAGGACCAAAAGAAACTTTATTACAAGTTGCAAGGGGAAGTTAACCACAAATATATGAAACAGCTCCAAAGTATACAGTAACTGTAGTGTATAAAAGTTTTCCATGAAAATATTCATTTTTTTTTTCTTACAACATTTAGATTTCTTGTAAACTGTTTGACTGTAACAAAAGTGTATTAAAGAATGATCATGACTGTTAGTTATGGAGTTAACTTGATTTATGGGTAACCTTTTATAAACGAGCATACCAGTGGTTATATTTTATAAAGTAGGAGAAGAACCACCAGTCCTTTCATAAAAAGAACAAACAGTCAACATAAAAATACACAATAACTTGTCGCCAAGAGTTCATATTTGCGATTTAAATGAGATGAGTTTAACTTTATTTAATTTTTTGAAGAATAATTAAATTCTGTATTTTTATTTGTTGTGAAAAGTGCATAGCCCTTTCCCGGTTAAGTTTTGATATCATATATAATTAAACTAACCAAAATAAATATGGTATCAAAACTTAACAATTCTTTGTATAATTAATGTATATAGACTTCAATGTAATCTTTTGGCCACATTAAATTATAGATCGAACATATAATTACATGTAACCTGTACAGATATTTTGTCACCCTCCCACAGTACTTAACTTCAGTAAGATACAAATTAATTATTAACCTCTTGATTATCTAACCAATAAAATATTATTATACAAGGCTACTACTGTGTCAACAAAATGAATATATGATTTGATATAGTTGACAATAATCAGTAAATTATGGGCTTAGACATTTTAAAACTTGCTGTTAATTAATAAATAAATGTTGTACAGGTAAAATATTTAATGACTTTTATTGTTTGTTGATTTTATTTTTTTCTAACTCTATAAATAGAGAGTTTTTTCCTTTTTCAAAAACACACCAAAAGCAGTCTTCTCTCCCTCTCTTATTTTCTTTTTCTCTTCTAAAATTATTCTACATTTATTTTATAACTTTTATACCACAATCTTAAGGACTTATGGATGACATCAACAACTCAATCCCGGAGGTTCAAAACTTTGTTTTCAGAACTCAGACGGTATTTACGAAACCCATAACTTCCAGAGGCTGCCAAGGTGCTTGCAGCAACGATGACTTATGATCGCATTTGTAAGGACCGCGGATGAGAACGAAAAAGATGAGGTACTTGAGTAAATTTTCATATATTTTACCTACAAAGAGAAAAGCACAACCATGTATTTTCTCGTTTACCAATCTTAAATATTTTAAAATTGTGGGTGTGTAGGTAATTTTACTTAATTACTCGAAAAATAAATTTTGGCTAACTATTCATTTGTAAATGAAGTGGTTGAGGGTGATTACACAAATAAATTTTTCACTAATCAAATATTCTCCTCACGTGATGGTTTAATTGATTGGGTTCGAAATATTGCATTTGACCTTGGATTTGTAATAGTTATTATAAGATCTGACACATCAACGGTTGAAATTGGAAGAAAAACATTTGTTTTGTTAGGATGTGAAAGGAGTGGAAAATATAGGAAGTATAAACCAAAATGTTCAGCCAGTGTGTCCGACACAAGAAAATGTGAGTGTCCGTTTAGGTTGAGAGGTAAACCTAAAGGAGAGGGTTGAGTCTTAACTATTATGTGCGACTATCACAACCATGAATTACCACAGAGTTTGGTTGGTCATCCTTTCGCTGGGAGGTTAAATGCTGATGAACACTCAATTCTTGTTGACATGACTAAAAATCAAGTCAAACCCTCAAATATTCTTTTGACTCTGAAAGAACGTGATGATAAATAAAATCAATAAAATATATAAATAAAATTAGAAATTAAAATTTAAATAACAAGCAAACAATTTTTTTTAAAAAGTTTAAATAATTAATTAATGAACAATACGTAAATAAATTTAAAGTAAGACACAAATTACAAATTCAAAATAATAATTTAATAAAAAAACAATTACATAATATATAATATTTAATTAAATAATAAATACAATAAAACATTACACATTAAAAAATATATAAACAAATCAATAACTAAAAAAATACAGAAAACAATAACATAAAAAATTAATACTTAATTAAATAAAATATATAAAATATATTACAATTTAATATTTAATTAAGAAACAAATAAAACACTTTTAAAAACTTTAAATAATTACATAATAAATAACACGTAAATAAATAACAAATATAAAACATATTACAAATTCAAAATTAAAAAATTTCATAAAATAATTACATAATATATAATATTTAAATACACACAAATAAATATATAAGAAATTATTCATTTCAAACACATTATAAATAAAAAATTAAATCATTACTTAATAAATAATTAATAAAATCAACAAAACAATAAAACCATTAATTGATAAAATCAATAAAATATATAAATAACAAACAAGCAAAAAAGTTTTAACAACTTTAAATAAATCAATAATAAACAAATCAATAATAAACAATACGTTAATTAATTTTAAGTATTACACAAATTACAAATTCAAAATAACGAATTTAACAAAACTAAAATAATTACATAATATATAATATTTAAATAAATACAAACAAATATATATCAATTTATTTATTTCAAACATATTTTAAAATTAATACCTACTAAAACTTAAAAACAAAACAATTTAAAATCCAAATCAATATTAAAATAACAAAAACAAGAAAATACATATGTGCATCTCAAACTGCGGCAGAGGCTTATGAGGCGTTGGAAATTGGGTGACTCAGTAACCGGCGTTCGAACGCCAACGACGCCTTAACCGTAATTCAAATTTTGGTTAAGGTTTTCGAGCTTCGATTCACGCCATTCAACGACAAATTCAACCATTTTTAATCCATTCCAACAATCTTTAATCCTATTTCTAAGTTCAGTCATATAGTTCAATCTAATTTCTACTACAATCTATATATACATACAACAACATTGCAAACGATAATGGATAGAGGAGAGAATCAAAAACTAACTTGCACAAATCAAAGCTGCGGAGAGGAAGTCCAATACCGCCACACACCACCGAAAACGACGACAACCAACAACAAACCAACTGAAACAAACCTCAGGACAGATGACCGCAACCCACAAACATGGTGAGAGACTTCGAAATGCAGAGACGGAGTTGTCAGTGGAGGCCACGACAGAGTCCCGCGGGTTTCCGAACTACATAGGATTTTTCAAAGTGAGGAATGACAAAGGATGTTAAAACGACACAGTAAAGTTCTTTTTGAAGGTGCGAGGGGAGTTTTTTTGGGTGTAGGGTTTTCATTTTAAAATACCAAACACAGTCAAAGATTCTCTGAAGTGTACTTGTAGATTTTCAGAAGGTTATTAAAGTAAATTTAGGGGTGCAGGATGAGATTACGGAGGTGCAAGGAGGAGAGCTCTTATCTATTTTGTGTCTGCTTTCACTGCGAATCAGGGGTCAGGGTCAGTGTTTAATAATATGAAACTGCATATGGCTTTTCAAATGATAATAATAATAAAAAAGAAGAAGTTGTTTTTCACATAAACTTTGGTTAGATTCACATAACATTTTTTTTCATCAAGAGGCCGTCTTTTTGCATTTTCTAAAAGATGTTTACTAGAGATGAATGTAGATTTGATTGTTTTTTAGAATAAAAGAAATACTTTTATCTTTATTTTTAGAATAAAATTAAAGATGAAATAAAAATTAATATAAGTTTGTTAAACTGTTTAATAAATTAAAAATGTTTCAATGAATTAAAATAAGAAACAAGTGCGAGTACAAAGATAAATATTAAATGACAATATATTTATTTTTATCCTTATATTTTTTTTATAATAATTAAGTATTACTTACTACTTTCATATATACTTGTACTTTGTAATTCTTACTTTATGAATTTAATCACGTTTTTTTATTATACTTAAAAGATATGTTAGATATGTTTTTTCCTTTAAAATTATTTTAAAAATTTGTATTTCGTCATTAAATCAAACTATATACCTACATTTTACAAAATTCATGGTAAAATATCTCCGACTAAAATGCACCTGGATTATTTCATATGTGATGAACACTGTTCTATAACTTGCACTTGTTTGTTTTCACAAAGTAAAAAAAAAAACACATATCTGTATTTAATTTAGAAATAAAATATCATTTTTAAAAATTAAAAATATATTTAACCTTAAAATATTTACAGAATCTTTAATCCACTTAAAAAAAGCAATAGAATATGCTATCTACATCAATCAACGGTTTTACACTAATACAAAAAATTATAAAATATTTTGTAAAAATTTGCCTGAAAATGGTAATCTGTAGTTAACCAAATCTTAAAAAATTATTCTACTTAAACAATAATATTAACATGTGATTATGAACTATAATAAAGATAGATGATTTAATTAATTAAAAATTTATTAGACATCCTATAAAATCATTTTTTATTTTTATAAAATTTGTACCTAAAGAAACATAGTTTTATATTTTAAGGATGGAAAAATATGTTAATGTGGTGCAGACCAAAACAACCAAAAGGATGCTTTCCATGACAACATTTACTTGTTCTTTTTGGAATTTTGAAATCTTAAGCGGGTGCACGTGGGATCATAAACTCCATCACGTGACTATCACTGTGAGTCTTTTGAAAAATAATTAACTACACTTTTGATGAACTGCCATAAAAGGAGTGAATTAAATTTCAGTAACTATTTAATGAACAAGAAATGTAAATGTGTCAGAAAAAACATTTTCCGCTTCTACCTATTAATCTATAAATAATTATTTTCTAAGATTAATATATATACATCATTTGGGTGAATGTGTATGGTATAAAAGCATTAAGAAGGTAGAGTGTTAGGTTAGGTTGGTCCCCTGCCATAACACCTACTAACTTGCAAGCTAGCAAGCTAATTAAACCTACAAAATTCACATATTAACAAACCAAATCTGTAAATTATGTATAATTATATAATTTAAAAAAATAAAAATGATTAAGGGTAAGATTTGTAACCTTAATGTCTGGGATGAGCTACAGAATAAGGGACATTTTAGTGATGCAGGTCCAAAGTTTCATCCACATAATTAATCATTTTGTAACTTACCTTTAGCTTCCCCATCATTACTAAGTATGAGTTTTTAGTAAAGCTATATTACATGACATATGGATAAAAAAACATTCTAAAATTGTAAAAGAAAAGACACTATTTTTTTTCTTTCAAGATATTGAATGTATACATTTTTTTTATTGAATATTTGTTTATCAAATATTAAAATATGATTGATTTTTTTGTAAACACTAAACACAGTTGACTATGAAATATAGAAAGAGTAGGTTTATGTCACTGTTGGAAATCGATACAAGGATGCTTGACGAGATTAATTAGTAGACCTGGAAAAAGGAAAATCCAACACTGCTTTGGTAATTGCAGTGCAGATGCACATTGACAATTAAGTTTTTTTGTCTCAAACTCTACAATATTGAAAAATAATATTTTATACAATTTTCTTGCATTTTTTTTAAAAGGAAACTTTTATTTTGTGCCTAGATTATATAACATGAAAAAGTAATTATTTTGTACCTAGATTATATAATTTATTTTACCCTTTTGATTTTGCCAGCTGTCGAAATGTATTTATTTGGTACATATTCACGGGAAAGAATTGTTAATAGTTTCAAATCAAGATGTTGAAAAGGTAGGATGTTGGTGACCTAAAAAATGCTACGCAACTAGGATTTGTCAAAACTATGTAGTGGTGTTATTATAATATTACTACACGACCATGTCTAAGATAACATTTTATTTTAATTTCTTCTGTCAGAAAAAAATTCAATTTCTCAACCACATCTGGTTGATTAAGACTGTTTCACTATTCTACAAAGACGTTGGCATGTAGTATATGTGCATTTACAATACTTGCCAATTTATTATCCATAAACAAATTTTATCAATTTAAATTCAAACAAATGTTATTAAAATATATATTTTTTAATGCTATTGATAATTGTTGCAGTAGTGTGACAAAAAAACCAACATAAAAATTAGGATAATGTTATATTACTATAATTATGATTACTAATATTTATTTTTTTATTAGTCTAGATAACTTAGGTATGTAGAAAACCAATACATTGATGAATGCTAAACATAAATTTTGTTATAACACTACATTGTGTTTTTATTTGAAGTTACCTAATTAAAGTTTTACTCCACAATCAACTAAAGAAAATTTTCAATAGCTCCATTTACTGTAGAAAAAATGTTGTGGGACCTTAAAAAGGTAAAGAAATGCAGTTTCTATGCCCAACAACCATTCCTCTTATGGGGGGAGATGTTAGTGCTCTTTAATGATGTCGTGTAGCTCCTTGAGGTCTTGAGGTGATAATTAAAGGACACGTTGCCCTTAAACCCAATATTAACAGAAGTTGGTTGTCATTTTTTAATACCCCTTGTCCACATTATTGCAATAACATGTAAATAACTAACTATTGTAAACATTTAATAACAGATAATGAATACTTTCACATATTCATCATATTACATTAAGATCATTAACTAATGCAAGCATTTAAATATTTCATACTGGAAATTGGAGATTAAGTCTATAATAGTTTCATAATCAATTTAAAAACGCAGTTATGGTCCATGTATATCTAGAAATTTTATTAGAGTTATGGTCCATGTATCTTCTTTGTTATAATTTGTAATAAAACAAGACAAATGTACGTTTTTTATTCACCTTTTAAGGAAGATGACTTAAGAAAAATAAAACAGACAGAGAATGGTAATTTTCTTATAAATGGTGGGAGGAAGAAGAAAGATAAGGTACATCTTGAAGGGTGACAAAAACAATAACAGTATAACAAAATACTAAGGATAGTTATTTTTAGCTGAGAAAATCTAAGTGTGCATGGAGTTACAAAGGTAGAGGGAGAGAGGAAATAAAATAAAGAAGAAGAAAGAGGGAAATGTGACTGTGGCGAGACGTGAGAAAGGGTTGAGAGAGACAGAGGCGAAAGTGGCGGTGCAATTAGCAAGTACTGTAGTAAAGAGAAAAGACAGTCGTGGGTGGTATTTGGAGCAGGTGGGACTAATAAAGCTACCACTCTGGTTTTGTTGATTTGGGTTTGGTTTTGAATGAGAAGCGAAGAGGAGCAATTAACGAGATTCAGTCAGTGCCAACAAAAGAGTGTAGTTGTCATCACACTCTTCATCTCTTCATCATCAGTCATCGGTCAATAGACACGCATGCATTCAGGTTCCCTCTTTAACCTCTTTCTTTGTTGCTTTCTGCATCGATACTCTTCAACCTCTGACACTATTAATTCGTGGCAATTCATTTCTTTCACTTCTTTATTTATTTTCATCTGGGTTTCGCCGCTTCAGCTCGGTATGTCATGTGATCTTCAAAGTTTTCTGCTTTTCGCTTTTTCAAGCGACCCCTTTAAGTTTCTCAGGGTCTTTCCTTGCTTTCTCTCTCTTCCCTCTTTAGTTTTCTTGCCTTTCACTGTTCTGGTTCTGTAGAGGACGATCCGGGTCTGAGAAGATGATAGAAAATCTTCTATCTTTGTGCTTTTGAAAATTTGGATTGAAAGTGAAGCTTTACTCCTCTTTAAATGACAAGTAAGAATGTGTGGAGAGGGTTAGATCTGACTGAAACGGTCAGAGAGTACTGAGTTGTTGTTTACTCTGTTGTTATCTGTGGGAGTAACTTTTAGTCCTTTTTTCTTTATTATAATTCTGTTTAATTTTCCCGGAGAAGAAAAATAATGTGCTTTGTTGTGAAGGAAGGACTTTTGGTTGCAGTCTGGTTCAATGTTCTGGACAACTGTTTGTTCTTGCAATTTTTTCACGCGATCTTTGTAGTTGGGGGAAATCCAATCTTTGCATTTTTGTTTCCGTGTTCCTGGATGCTTATGTTGTTTCGGAGATTTCTCGGGTTGCTTTTATTGAGTGTCGTTTTTGGTATATTTTATGTGCAAGTTTGGTTGGTGTGTGGATTCAGCAAGCCGGGGGCGTGCTTTTTCCCTCATTACTAATATTCTAAGCATGTGTTTCCCTTTTAAGTTTTAATTCATCCCTCTCTTTTTTCCAATTCACAAATATTAGCTCTTTATTTCTTTAATGTTAGTTATCACAGTGCACATGCTTAATATCCTTTTGCGCACAATATAGTTGTTGTAGTCTTGTTTTAAATTGTATGAAAGAAAATCATATAGTTTGTACTGGTGTTTGTTTCTCTGTTGTGTACATGTGGTAGTGTTCATCAATTTAGCTCTAAGTCATTTAGTATATTTTTTATGGGATGGTCATTTTCCTTGCGTTTATGTTTTATGTTGTGCTTTAGAACTTAGAATATGGTAACTTCAATTTTTTGTTGTTTTGACCAGTTGGTTATTTTATTTATGCCAAAATTTGCAATGTTGTTGAGAAGTAGACATATTAAGCACTGGCTTGAAATGGCTTCTGTTGCTTAATGTTACAGCGACCATTTTTTGATGAGGACTGAATAAAAGATCCAATTTTCTATGACGTCGATCAAATCATTGAGATGGCTCATGAGAAAAAAGAGTGGCTTGTCTGATGGGGTCTGTCCTCTTTTCTTCTATTCTCGTTACTTTGGATTTTGTTAGGAGTTTCCTGTAAAATATTCTTTAGCTCTGTTGATTCATGTGTAAGATCACTGTTTTAACAATAGTTTTTTTGGGGCAGGGCAAGTCAAGTTTCAAGATCAGACAACTGCCTTTTATGGCAGTTTTGTGTACAGTTATGTTGTTCATTGTGTATAGAACTACAAAGTATCAGTATCACCAAGAAGAGGTCAGTTGAATTTTTGAGATATCATTGCATGTACGTCCTAAAAAAAGGTCAAAGTGTTTATTAAATGTCTGATTAATTCTTACTTAGCAATTTAGCATCTTATTAAGGATAAAAATGTGCTACTTTTCCAGAGAACAATAATGCATTGTCATATGACACATTGTTATGTTGAGTGTTCTAACTCGAATTTCCCCCCTTTCTATGTTTATTATCTGCTGCTATCAGATTGACAAAAGATGGAGTTTCTGGGGACAACCAAAGGTAAAAACTATGATGTTAGATTACTAGTCCAATTAGCTTTCTGATTCTCTTTTTTCATATTTGATCTTCTATGCATTAAAAACACCCTGCTGGTTATTGTAAATTGATTGTTTTCAAAATTTGTGATGATCTTGTCTGTTTTCACAATTGTTGCCTGATACTTCGAAAATATTTTGTGTTGGTGCAGGTGTATCCTGCAACTTCTGAGAAGTTGAAAGGCTTGCCAAGAGGTATAATACATGCTGACTCAGATTTGGAGTTAAGACCACTTTGGTCGAGAAGTGGTTTAAGGTCAAAGGTCAGAATTTTTGCATCGTTCTTGTATTTCGGAAGATAGATTTGATTTGGGGTTTTGTACTACCTGTGTTAACAGTGTAATGATTGGGCTTGTTTATGATATTGCAGGCTAATGTTTACTCTAATCGTAACTTGCTGGCAGTACCAGTTGGTATTAAACAAAAGCAGAATGTTGATGTTATGGTGCAAAAGGTATTTTTTATGTTGCTCTTAGATTGTTCAAATTAATTAAATCATCATTCTTTGTCTAATTTCATTTATTTCAGTTTCTTCGAGAAAACTTCACAATTATTTTATTCCATTATGACGGCACTGTGGATGGATGGTGGAATCTTGGTTGGAGTAGTAAGGCCATACACATTGTTGCTCAGAATCAAACAAAGTGGTAAGTGCAAGACTTTTATTGAAGGGACAATGCTTGATTCTCTAGAGGAGAGGAAACTACAACAGTAAATAAATGAAGCATGCTATACCTTCAATAAGTAAATCATTTTTTTAAAGTAAAAATTTCTTCAACTCAGGATGAGCTGGTTAGCCAGTTAGGCTAAAAAGGGCTTGAAATTTTTGGTAAACATTACATAACTTAGAAATAAAACTACAAATCTTGGAAAACCATCACAAGAGAACTGGCAGTCTGATATACTGAGTTACTACATGCTGGATACAGATACCATTAAAAGGGCATATTAAGGGAGCTCAGGCCAAGCAATGATTGATTGTCCTATAGTCTATAAATTTGAACATCCCCAATCCCATAGCCTTACCCAGGCATTGACAAGATGTAGTTATCTGAATACATTTTCAATTTCGTTGTTCCCAGCAAATAAAGGAGAAAAAAAAAATATTTTGATTTAATATGTAATTGATGGATTACATATTTCATGAATTCTTTGACAGGTGGTTTGCAAAAAGATTTCTACATCCGGACATAGTGTCTATATATGATTATATCTTTCTCTGGGATGAGGATCTAGGGGTGGAGCATTTTTCACCTTCAAGGTATGAATGGTGTATCTTTGCTTCTCTGGTGCTACTGTTCTTTTGATATTTGTGTGCAATCTGCCTTGGATGTAAATGATTATCATTTTCTAGGCTAGCAGGTACCTGCAATACTGGTTTAAATGTTATGATAAAGAATCCAATGTTATTTTATCACATGATATGCTATTTTTTTTCCCTTTTGAAATTTGATAGCTGAATGGAAATCGACTCTGCATTCTCTGCTATACAATATAAGATGTGTATAATCCTTATAAGGCTTCTGAAAATTACATTAGGTTTATAAATCTTTGCTCTTCGGGGGGTGGTAGTTGACAAATGAGGTTATTTATTGGTTTTATATTCTTAAACCTTTTCTAATTTTAAGGCTAGTAAATAACCTTTCTACAGGCTTTTATCTCATGTGATAAAAAAAATAATTAATGTAGGTTTCTTTTTGCAGATATGTTAAAATTATAAAGCAAGAAGGTTTGGAGATATCTCAACCAGCTCTTGACCCAAATTCGACAGAGATACATCACAGAATTACAATTAGAGCTAGAACCAAGAAATTTCATAGGTGATTTTTTGTTTGACTATCCATATGCACTTGCTAAACAATGCTTTTGTACTTACATTTGAAGTTTCCATTGGAGCAGAAGAGTCTATGAACGCAGAGGCAGTACAAGATGTTCAGATTCAAGTGAGGGACCACCATGCACTGGGTAACTGTTACTTTCTTTAATCCTGGCAGAGCTGTTTAATATTTCAAGATGTTTGCACGGGACCTTGTTGATGCATTTTATCACTCCATCTACCATCAAGATGGCTGGACATGTTTAAAGTTTGTCTGAAGTTCATTCAAGCCTGCATTTGTGCTCTAATTAGGAAAAAATAGCTTATAGCCAACTCATAAGCTGATTTAATAGCAAAATCAAAGCAAATCACTTTTGAACTGTGAGGTCTACTAAATTATATCACAGACAAGTATGTCTATCTGTTAGATGACTAATGTTTAAGAAGTTCTTCTTAGGTGAAAAGGACTCGTGTACTGTCTTAATATTACATTTTGTGTCAGCCATTATTGATGGACGCTATAATTGATTTTAGTTTAGTGATGTTTGTCTTTTTTATTGTTTTGTGCTTCTAGGATGATATTGCAGAATAGGTTGATGAGGGATTCATAGAAATATATGGAATGACCTGCAACATATTACTAGGTCTTTCTACTAGATGGTTTTTTGAGAATGTTATCTTTGAATTCCTTTGGGTGCACTCATTTTGAATTTGAAATGATGCACTGAAGTCGTCTCTTTTAGATTGTCAGAACATGAACAATGCTGATGATTTTCTGGACTTTTAAAAGCGTCATTAGAAATGTGATAAAGAAAAATTCTTGTGATTATTTATGATAAATCTTGGCATGCATAGAGCCTTGTTAATGACACAAGACTTTAATACAACTTGTGTAGGTTTGTGGAAGGTATGGCTCCAGTTTTCTCTCGAGCTGCCTGGTACTGTACTTGGCATCTTATACAGGTAATGTTGTTTGCAGAGCTCATACGAATATTAACTAAGTTCTGACCAAAGACATGTTGCAAAATCCTTTCAAAATCATCCTAAACTTTTGTTTCTTCTAGTTGTACTATTGAGTTATATATCATGAACAATTTAAATTTTTGTCCATCCGAAAATTATTATGGTTTTCTGTTGTCTTTTTTTAAAGTTACAAAAATGCTTGCCTATAGGTTTTATGAAATCAGGTTTACCTTCATCTACCAACTGAAAAGAAAACATGTTTTGATTTACATGCAATTCATTTTGATGGGCTTCCTGATGAGTTTTAACTAAATCCACTATATTGTCGTTCAATGTTGGCTCATCATTGTCATCTGTATCTTCTTCAGAACGACCTTGTCCATGGTTGGGGAGTGGATATGAAACTAGGATATTGTGCACAGGTGAGAAATATCCATTTTCTGGACACTTTTGGTGGTTGTAAATTTCCCCCCCTCTTTATTTCCTTTTTCTATGATGGCACTTGTCTTTGTGTACAATTCTCATTGTGATGCATTTTTGGTTCTTGGTAGTGATAAATATAACTAATTGTGTGTACGCTGTTCACCAATGCTGCAGAAATCCTCCTTGTGCTCAGCTAAAAACCTTTTGCTCTAACTTCTACCATCTACGTATATGATATTGGCCCATTACTATTTAATACTGCATTTGACAAGAGATAGAGTTATGGAATATAAGTTTACACATTCTCATGCCACGCCATAAGCATGTCAATTTGGAATGCATCATGGGTTGATTAATTCAATTTATATGTAATCAATTGATCGTTGGTTTACTATATAGGCTGTTTTGCTCTTTCTTTTTCTTGCCACCATTTCTTTATGACAAGTGTCGTTAATTAGATGAATGTCATTTTTTTCAGGGAGATCGAACTAAAAATGTGGGAGTTGTTGATAGTGAATATGTATTTCACAAAGGAATACAAACTCTGGGTGGGAGTGGTCACAGAATGTCGAAGGTATTTGCCTCCTCCTTCCCTATGTTGTAATTCAGTGTATCCGTTAGGTTCCTAGATTTGCACTGCTGTTCTTGCAAACCAAAATATATTGTATATGCTCCAACTTCATATTATTATTCCTTATCCAGTAATTGTAAATACTTTACAGAATAAAACTTATGACTTACTGTCAAGAACAAACATTGTTTGTTCGTTTTTTATCATGCAGTTATTTACATAAAGAATAAATAATAGTATTTTTTTTCATTCTACCTTCATTCATCACAATCATCATGTATGTCAAATATGTTAGCTTTTAAAATTGGATAACAGTGTAAAAGTTTTACGTTACATATGCCTATGGAACTCTAAAGCAATTGTTCCTTCTGTGCTGTAATATTTTGTACAGACAGTATTTGTTGGTCTGAACTATAGCGATACGAAAACATGTGTCATTTGCTAGTGTTACCAAATTCTGATCAGATATTATCTATTTCATCTGACTTTCCAAAAAATTTCCATATTTTGTCAGTTTTATCGACATTAGTCCTCTGAAGTTTGGACTTTTGTTTGAATCACGTCACAAGAATTTTTGTTTCTTTTTCTGCAGGTTTCAAACCTACAAAGGACAACCAAGGTACTGTTTTAATGGCATTATGTGATTCTTGGTTGTAATCTCATTTCGTTACCTATCCTTAATATTCACATTGTTTGTTGATTTTGAATCATTTCCTAATAAGCAGAGGCAAAGTGGAACAGGAATTGATGTGCGAACCGAGGTGAGTTATTTAAGCTTACTTTGAAAAGCAAGTGTTTGTGCTAATAAATTACCGTTAACATTGTTTATATCGGGCAGATACGAAGGCAATCGACATGGGAATTTGAAATCTTCAAAGAACGTTGGAATGAAGCTATTTCCCAAGACAAAAGTTGGGTTGACCAAAGACGAATAAGAAAAATGCACGACACTAAGCATGTTACCATTTAACTCTCTTGGATATCTCAAAGTTTCAATCACATTAACTTCATTTTATTACTATTATAGGCATAATTAGCTTGTGTAGATGCGTAAATTCATTCAATTTTGAAAAGAAAAAAGGGCTTGATTTTGGTTTCACTCTTTTCCTTTCCCTCTCCTACCCTTAGTATGGTCCCATTATATTTTTATTAATTGGAGTTGGTGGTGGCTCTAGCAATATGGATTAGGTTTTTATTAGCTGTTGGCTCTTGTAAACACTTGTTTGTTACTTCCGTTTGGTTTTATGTGTTGCTTAGGTGTTGTTTATCCTAAAGCAATATTATTAGTATTTTAAGACGTAATTAATTAGTGGCAGGTATTGCTGAATTAGAAGTCAGCCACACCAAGAACTTGGGTCATAATATATTAAATGAAACATTATTTTGTTCGTCCTTTTTGGAAAATGAATGGAACACAGGTTGAAGCCTGTAGAAGGTCACGAGGAGCGTAAAAGTCACGATTCTGTGGTCGAGCGTCAATGCATTTATCAATTGTTTTGATTTTAATGTTTCAACCGAAGACTTACAACTTTACAACTTCGGCGAAGTGAACAGGCAACAACAACTTTTAATGTTATATATATATATATATATATATATATATATATATATATATATATATATATATATATATATATATATATATATTAAGATAAAATACTAATATTTTATTATTAGTATATATGATGCAAACATACAGTTTAAAAACATTTTTCAGACTTTATAAGAATCTCAACAAAAGATACTGTAGAACCTAAATACAATTAGACAGAAAAAATAGTGGTTGAACTGTAACATTATCTGAAGCATGTCTCTGAGGATTTGTCACAGATACCTGATGCTCTTCAACTATTATTTCTTTAGATTAGTTACTTATTTGAAATTTATAACAGACATGTACAATTCATTTTCTTATGAAAACAGCACAAGGAAAGAGTATTTAATTTAAGAAAGAAAAGAGTTCCTTAAGCATTTCTAAGAGTTGCAATTGTAATAACAAGACATGCAACGAGGTAAACCAATCCGGTTTCAACGATTTCATTGATTAAGTAGTATTTTGATCCAAGGGAAGATTATAAGACACATTTTTTCAGTTCATTAATCAATTTCAAATAAACTCTCCAAATATTTATTTATTTGAGCATTAGAGCGTGATTATGGTTAGTTTAACTTTAACCGACATTTATATTTTTAATGGGTTATTTGAAGTAGATATGATTAGATCATAGTCTATTAATAACTAATCTAACTCCGTTTACGTATTATACATAATTTTAAATATTATCAATGTAGTACATAACTAATTAAATTAAATTAATGATTTTAAAAATGGTATTTTTTATTTGATTAATAATACAAAAATGGTGAGCTCTTTTGTTTTATTTTAAGTAATCAATCATGGGTAATTAAATAATTATATCTACTAACATCAAGCTCACACAAAAAATTAGTCCTAAATTCGAAAGTCTAAAGCCAAACTTGTAAGCACAAAGAATACAAACTAAACATGTAGTAAACGATAATCAACAATTAATTAATCTTTCAATTCTTTGAAATATATTTTTTTCCAACTCATTTTTATGATAGCAACGTTGAAGATGGAGTCTCTCTCTCTTTGAAGCTGACCAAAGACCATTCCCCTGTCTAAACTGCTGGTATTATTGCCTTTTTGTTGTTTTTCCAGCCATTTCCTTCCCTTGCATAACAAGTTTCAATACTTTTTTATCTCAACATTTCAAAATCCTTTTCTTTTATCCCTTTGGTACCTTGTTCTGTGAATAGTTCCAGATCTTTGCAGTCCTCTGGTTACAATTCCGAGGCTACTTTCTTGTTAGCACCGTTAACGTCCTCGCATGGCTCATCGCTATGATAGTAATCCCTTCGATGAAGAAGAAGTCAATCCCTTCTCTGTAAGTCCTTTTCTCTCTTCCTCATGAGTGTTACTTTCAGAAAGTTAAGTTTTTGTGAACTGGGTGTGCGCTTTTTTTTCTCAATTTGATCTTGTTCAGTGGTATTTGAGCTTTGAATAATGGATATATTACTGTTTTTTTTTTGTTTTTTTTTGGGTTGGGAATTATTGTGATTGTTTGTCGGTGGACTTGTTTCTTACTATATTTGAACTTTATCACCGAAGAACCGGGATTTTGGGTTGTGTATAACTTTATTTTCCATGTAGGAAGAATCTTATGTCTCTGCTATTTTTTTCTTTGCCTTTAATAAGGTGCCTTTTGAATTGAGTACAGAAAACACCTCTTTCCGAACTTGCAATAAATAAACAATAGAATTGCATGCAAATATTTTCGTTGAGTATCCAGGGTAATTTTTTTTTTCGGTGCTTGTGTATACTCTCTCTATAGAATACATTAGGGGTAAAATGTCATGAATTCTTAAGTTATGGGATAAGATCAACTGCATGCAGCTGATAGAATACACAGTTACTCTGTCATGGAAAACTTTTCATGGATCCTAGTCAAGAAAGCTGCTGGAACAAATTAATGGAAGAAGCTGCAAATAATATATATAACCATCATCAACAAAAGCGGATAACAGCCTAAGCCTATAGCCGTTTTCTAAAACTGGCATGTTCATTCAACAAATAAACGGTGATTTACCTCTTGTGTTTGACGGTGGTTGAACTATAGATGCATACTTTTAATATTATATAATATGTATTCACATTATATGCCCTGCAAGATAAAAACCAAATACTAAGAGTCTGAATAATAATCATGAAGCATATATAGCATGGATAATGTTGGAAGTCCCACATCGACTAGAGATAAGGCCAAATTATAATATATAAGTGAGGTGCAAACCTCACCCTACAAGCCGGTTTTGTGGGGTTGAGTTAGGCTTAAAACCCACTTTCTAATATGGTATCAGAGCCATGGTTAGTGCCTATCAGAGCTATTGGACCACCCAATTTCTACTATCACGCACGAGATGTCTATACCTCGGCGTGAAGGGGGTGTGTTGGAAGTCCCACATCGACTAGAGATAAGGCCAATTTATAATATATAAGTGAGGTGCAAACCTCACCTTACAAGCCGGTTTTGTGGGGTTGAGTTAGGCTTAAAAACTCACTTTCTAATATGGTATCAGAACCATGGTTAGTGCCTATCCTAGCTTGTAAGGTGAGGTTTGCACCTCACTTATATATTATAAATTGGCCTTATCTCTAGTCGATGTGGGACTTCCAACACACCCCCTTCACGCCGAGGTATAGACATCTCGTGCGTGATAGTAGAAATTGGGTGGTCCAATAGCGGCCCGATTGCGGGTGGAATAGAAGAATAGAATGCCCACTTAGAACTCGCTAGGATAGGCACTAACCATGGCTCTGATACCATATTAGAAAGTGGGTTTTAAGCCTAACTCAACCCCACAAAACCGGCTTGTAGGGTGAGGTTTGCACCTCACTTATATATTATAATTTCCCGATTGCGGGTGGAATAGAAGAATAGAATGCCCACTTAGAACTCGCTAGGATAGGCACTAACCATGGCTCTGATACCATATTAGAAAGTGGGTTTTAAGCCTAACTCAACCCCACAAAACCGGCTTGTAGGGTGAGGTTTGCACCTCACTTATATATTATAATTTGGCCTTATCTCTAGTCGATGTGGGACTTCCAACAGATAATGTCAAGAAAGGATATCAATTATATTGTTTTGTGCTTCAATGTCTCATATTGGTCAGCGAATGAAACATTCGATTATACAGCATATATAAATGCTAAAAGAAGGCTATGGTTGCAAGTTCCACAGAGGATAGTGAATGTAACATATCTAAAAGCTAAGGTGGTAAATTAACTGGTCTTCCTCATAAATAAACGTCATGTCACATGTTATGTTATATATTTTGGCTTCGTAGCTTGGCAACAGTCTTCAATTCTTTTTCCAAAGATGCAAATTAAGGGTCTGTTTGGTTTTAGAAATGGTTTTTGTCCGTCCTTTTCTGTTTTCACTTTCATTTACATAAATAATGTCTTGTTCTTAGTTTGTTGCCTGTATCCAAAATTTAAGAGGTTTTTACAGGAAAAGCATTTTGACTGTTTCCTATGCCAAGGTTTTGAAAATAAAAATTTAAACGAAAATTAATATTTTTTTTTTACATTGCGGATGAAAACAAAAATGATTTTCTCAAACTAAACAGACTCTAACTGATGTCTTGTCTAATGTTTATACTCCATGCTATATAGAAAGAACACTGAATGAATAGTAATTGACTTGATTACCAAGAAGCTAGGGACGACCCGAAGAAGTAGCACCAAACCAATGTTGGATTTATTACTAAGTAAGTTTGGTACTAACCTACATCATAATAGTAAGTACATCCCTGCACCACACCATATACTTGTTTAAGTTAGAATATATTAGAGACAAAATCTTCCATGGACCACTTACAGATTTTAGGATATACGGTTCTTGACATGGTATTAGATCCTTTCTAATCAAGTGTAAATTCAATCCTTGTTGTTCTATCCTTTAGATTAAATTACAGTTTAGCATAAAATAAAATGGGCTTGTATATTGACAATAAAAAAACTTAAGCTTTAAGGAAAGTTGCCCTTTCAACACAATAGTAAGTGTATATCTGTTTTTGTGAGCATATAAGTTTGTCTGAATAAGATGATATTTATAGTAAGTGTATTAATGTATGATTTATATACAATTTGAAAATTAGTTATTGTACTTGAGGATTTCATAGTTTCGTTGTTTGAGCCCTCTGATGTCAAATCCCCACTTAGAATAGTTTTATACTTGTTTCTTAAGGTTGAATTTTTCTGTGCAGGTAAACTGTGTGTTTTTATTTGCAATGCTTCCTCTTGCCTGACCCTTCAAATCTTTTTTACACTTACAGGAACCAGCTGTGAGGGGAAAAAAATCAAGCCAATCAAGTTACAGTGGGGGTGCATTTTACACTACAGTGAGTTTGTTGATTAAGCACTAGTAAATCATATTATATTGTGTGCATAATTTTATTAATGATTTTAAAGCCATAAGTGAATTGGTGAGCAATCTTGTTTGTTTAACTTAAATGAGCTAATTGGTGATGTTGTTTGCGAAGTATGAGTCATAAACTACGTTCTCCTTTCATCTTTATGATTGCTGAACTATCCGGATCCTGACAAACTTTCTTTTTCATATAGTGCAATCCACGTCAATTGACTTTGTCACACTTCTCAGAATAATCAGCCACACAAGAAAAAAATTTTGACAGAAAATATTGCCCAATGTATTTTATTTTGTTTTCTCCCCTTCTCTGTATTGTCTTTGTTTAACTTTCGTACAACTGAAACACATAGTAAGGGAATGAGAATAGTTTACATTGTGTTCCAAAGGAAACCATTTACTCATATGTTTCACCTGGGTTAAAACCCTATTAATTGTTCACAACTGCTTGACTACACCTTATGCATCTCGATGTTCTAAAATTTTCAGAATCCTGGAAGCGTTGCCCCTGCCACAAATTCAAGGCTATCACCACTTAATCCTGAACCTGCTGATTACAACTATGGTTTTGGCGCGACAGTTGATATACCTCTTGATCCATCAACGGTATGTAATAAAAATTGAGGTTATTGAAATCCCAAAAGTCTCTCTTTTATTTTTTTTTCCTTTTTTTTTCTATTCATATATAAATGCATTGGGTGTATTGTTGTGAAAATTGATTGTTTGGTTTCCAAATATGACCTGTTTTACCATTAGGATTTGAAAAAGAAGGAAAAGGAACTCCAAGCCAAGGAGGCTGAATTGAGAAGAAGGGAACAGGTATGCAATGTGATTCAGGACCTCTATATGCACACTTTATTGTTGGGATTTTCGTAGTTGATTCCTAACAGGCTACAGAGGTTGGGACCTGGAACAATCATGTTCTTTGTTTTCTTTTCCTCTTTTCTGCTCTTACCCCTCTTTTGTCTGTGGTATAATCTTGATACCCGTGCACAAAAACTAGTTTTGACAGTGGAATATATATAATTTATGACTGACTTACTATTTATAAATTACCGGAAAATAACATGTCTAGACTAACAACAAATAACTAGGCAAGTGATAAATGTGTAAACCATATATTGACTTAACCGGCCATTTGGTTAATTGTTCCAAATCATCATCATCATCATCATCAACTGTAATTCTAAACTTCTTTTGACGAATAATTGATCATTTATCGTCACCATCTTATATTTTAAAGTATGGATGTTAGGAGGTTATCTGAAATTGTTGTGATTAAATGATGTGCTGATGCCTGAAGTATGCATCTTCTTAAATGTCATCATCTACAAGTTATGCTGTTTCCTGATCTATTTTTAGAATGTCTATACTGGTTTTTGTGAAGCTTTCTCTACTGATTCCTTATTATCAACACATGCCTGGGAGTTTTCCTGTATTTTAATATCTATCCATTTATTAAAATATAGGAAGTCAGACGGAAAGAAGAAGCTGCTGCACGAGGTAAATTCATTTCAGTTATATTTGTACTTGATGATAGTTAGTTAGGGCTTTTGTAATTCCAAGAATCTAGATAGGCTGTAAGAATAGAGAAGAATGGACAGTATTGAGTTGCCCCTTTGCCCCTTTGCAACCACCCAATTATCTGACGGCATGACTATTGATTGAGCATCTAACTTCCTTAATCATCTTAACTGCTTTCATTCCTTCTACTGTTCACTTTGCAGCTTACGTAGTGGAACAAGGCCTTTTCTGTTGTTCACTTTCCACATCCTTCCCTTATTCTGAGATCTACTAATGTTTGCGATAAGTTTGCTTGTTTCCTTGGCTGCTTTTGGCATTCAACAGAATGGTGGAAGAGCACTACTGCTAGAGAATTCTATTGATTTTACATTGCGTGTAGCTCTCCATCCATTCTACATGAGTGAACTCATTTCTTAAAAAAATGTTCACTCGTGCTTCATGCTTGGACTATAAATATCTTTGGTTCTGCTTTTACTCTTCAAGTGCATGATTACACTATTTTACAGCTGGAATTGTTCTTGAGGAGAAGAATTGGCCACCATTTTTCCCAATTATCCATCATGATATCGCCAATGAAATTCCAGTTCATCTTCAAAGACTGCAATATGTTGCTTTTACTTCATTGTTAGGCAAGTTATCCCGTCTTTTCTTCCATTGCAATATGGTTTGCGTCAATGCATTATTTTTAAGCAAACAATTATTGATGGTATCTCATGCACATTGATATCTTTTTTTAGTTGATTCTGTATGAAGGCTCTCCTTTGTATGTTTTCTATGGTTTTTTGTTGTTCTTTATGTGTGTTTAATCTCTAAACAATGGTTGGATTGATATGGTATATTTTCAAAACTAAAATGGTGCAATCAAGTATCAATTATCAATTAAATTTTAAATTGTATGAAATTTTGTAGATGTGAGTTTATGAGTACTTTAAACATAATGGTTGGATTTATATAGTTATTTTTTATTTTTTGTAAAAAAAGTTATCCAAAGGTGTCTTATTATAATATTTGCATATTGCAGTATTCTTTTAATTGATGCTACTTACTAAAACTTTACATCGTCTCCTAGCAATTAGCCAAGGAAAAATCTTGTGAGAGAATACTATTTGTCATAAATTTAGCGGTTTTTCTGTTATAGATATCACTGTCTGCATTAGTTGGCCAGCTGACATAATTGGAGTTGTTCTTTGATCTTGATATACTGACTGTACCGGAAAAAAGGCATCTGTCTCATCCATTCCTCAAATTAAATACAGAATCATTTTTTTCATTGTCTGCGTTTCAATTCTTTTCTATTACTATTTTTGTGCTATCCTTATAAAATACATAAATTGAAGGCCTGTGAGAAAGCTGAAGAGTTGATAGACGGTGAAATGTATGAGAATAAACAATTAAATATTGGTGAACCGGTTTTTTTTAAATGATTTAAACCACTGACGTAGCTGGTTGGCACTAATCTGTTCTATTGTCTGCTTATCACTTTCTCTGTTGACTTCTTCTTGGCTTGGTGAAGATGATGTTTTAATTTGATTATGGTAATAATATCTTATTTATCTATAATGTATGAAAATTGATATCATGCAGGATTGGCTTTGTGCCTCACATGGAATATTATAGCTGTCACTGCAGCTTGGATCAAGGGAGAAGGTAAGTTTAGATACGAAGCAAGGATTTTTGTGGTTTATTGAACGGCTCAAAATCCAAAGATGTCAACAAATTCAATGCTTATGTAACGTTTCCTTCTTTGTAGGTGTGAAAATATGGTTTCTTGCTATTATATACTTCATAGCCGGAATTCCTGGAGCATATGTCTTGTGGTATCGCCCATTATACCGTGCTTTTAGGTAATTATTTCACATACTTATAGTCATTTGACTGTTTAATTTTTTACCAACAGCTATACAATAGCAAGCATTCCTATTTACATTGCACCACTTCTTGAGAAACTGCATTTTTTGATCTTGCTCATTTGAACAAAATATGAATGGATATTTTGATCATTCTAATTTGGTTACACTCTTGATTTGAAATTTGTTCTATTTTTACTTTTGCAGGACTGATAGTTCTTTGAACTTTGGATGGTTTTTCTTGTTTTACTTGGTAAATTGACTGTTTTACTGCTATGCACTTAAGCTTTGATTCACATTTCAAACATAATTCACTTATTATCATTTCCCTTTGTGCTTGCAGCTTCACCTAGGATTCTGTATCTTAGCTGCAGTTGCTCCTCCCATAGTTTTCAAAGGAAAATCCTTCACGTAAGTTAGCTTTATATATGTACACTTCACTACTTATTCCCTATTGTTTACATATTATATGATGACATGACTTTACTTGTGTAATATGAACATTCAGAATTTTAAATGGCCCTGTTTGGTTCATATAGCCAATCGCATTTTGTTGGAAAAGGACTTAGTTTTTAACCTTTTTTTAAAATAAAAGTGAAAGAAATATATATGAAAAGAGTTAAATGGAATTTGACATGAGTTGAATCTAGAACATGTGCATAATTACTATACCACGTATAAATTACAAGAGTTGATATATAAGTGGTCCTAGAATGACTAAGAAAGTCAAACTGATAGCCAGGTTCTTCAGGATAATAAATTTTGGGATATGATAAATACTATCTAGAAGCTGGTGTTATTGTCATTTTTTTTTTGCCTAATTCTTGGTGCCGTGACTCATTTTGATACAGAGGCATTCTGGCAGCCATAGATGTGGTGGGTAACCATGCAGTGATTGGAGTAAGTACGCCTGTAATGAAGTTTTAGTATTCCTGCATGCTGTTAATTGTCCTTTCACAAAGCTACGTTACACTTTTATCAAAACCTTGTACAACAAAAATTTCCCTGCTTATAAACGATTTGTAAAGTTTTTTTCTTGGCATTTACCTGTAGATTTTGTACTTTGTCGGATTTGGGTTGTTCTGCATTGAGACTTTGATCAGCATCTGGGTTATACAGGTTCGGATGTACTTCTAAATTCTTTTTATAAGTGGATGCACTTAGCTCTTGGACTGAACATATTAACTTTTTGTTTTTTGCTTTTTGTTTCATACAGCAAGTATACATGTACTTCCGTGGCAGTGGTAAGGCTGCTGAGATGAAGCGGGAGGCTGCAAGAGGAGCATTGAGGGCTGCATTATGATAAATTTTCATATGGAGGTAGTAGTTTTGAAGTTTGAATTGCTGTTGTAAATTATTAGCCACAGATAATTGCGGATAAAAGTATTTTTTCTGAGTTTTTGTTTGTCTTGTCTAAAGCATGCTACCTGTTCGAGTGGCTTGTTAATTACTATATTTGTTGATGTGTATTATAAAAAAAAAAGCATAGACATACAGTGGTTGACAGAAAAGTGCTAAAATTTATTGACTTGATCCTGTATGCAGAAAAGTACTAGACTTTTATATTTATCCATAGAACTGATTTTTATGAGTTAAGACATAGAAAAACAATGACATAAATGCCTTCTTGCTTATGATGCTTATTTCTCTTTATCAACATTCTTTTTCTTTTTTCCTTTTGTTTGGATTGCACAATTCTTTAACGAACATCAATCATTGTAATGCAATTACCTGAGACAGCTAACACAGTTTTCTTAAAAGAAATTGCATGAATTTAAAGGGTATATGTATAATTTGAAGAGGATATTGGTTTCAAAAGCTTGAAAAGTAGCGGCTGAGGCTGAAGCAATGTGAAAAGCCAACATCTTGCTTTGATTTGGCGCATAATAAGAGTTGTCTGCTGACAGTGAAGTTTTTGTTGGTTACATTTTGTGGAACATCTAACGGACGCACCATAGTTGTATGATTAGAACTGGCTGTAAGTAAACAACAAGTATTCATTGTATTATACGATATTATATATATGTTAAATAGAGACATGAATTTAAAAATCTTTAAGAAAAAAATCATTTTATTGATAACTATGTTAAGATATAAAAACTAGAGAGATACAGTCTTGTACACTTTTTTATGACAAAAGTTTACATTTTAAATGAACTTTAAATTTAATTTAATTTTTAAAAATAATACTTGTATTTATTTATGTATTATATATATGTTTTATGAATTGATGATATTTTTTTGTTTTATTTAGTTTGTCCTTTTTTTTCTTTCTTAGTGTTGGTTCACTAACTAGTTTTTTTTTTCTCAAATTATATTAGGATAAAGTAAAAGCAATGGTGTTTGCGAGATTGTTTAATATACAAATTAAAATATCTAAGAAGGGGTAGTTTTCAGTCTAGATTAATTAAAAAATACAAAGGAGACTGTATGTTTGTATCCTGAAACTGAGACAAATCGAATTTATAATTTATTAGATTATAAATGAATCACAACCACTTCAAAAGGGAATTAAAGGCTTGTCTGTAAGCTTATAAAAATAAATCCTTGGCGCATGGACAACAAAATAAGACCATTCAACGTATTTTGAGAATCACGCATGTTTAAACTCAACCATGTTTATCTTAACCATAAACACATTCAACGATATGCAATAAGATACTTTTATAATTTTTTCTCCTAGTAAACCTCTTAATTATTAAATTATCTTATCTATCTTCATGCATTCAATAATTATATTTTTTTATCCAATATTAGGATGAAGTTTTAAGGTATCTTTATGTTAATCATTCCATCCGAAGTTGAATATAAAAAAAAATGTGATTCATTTCTAAAGTAATTCCATCTGATAGTTTTTTTTGGAGATTATATCATAACCCGTACAAATATGGGTAGCTAATAATTTATTAATATAAAAACACGCCACTTGCAATGTTAGCTTGAATTAAAATTTATTAAAATAGGAACCCTTTTCTTTTCTTTTTTTTCAAAAGGCTGGTATGTATGCCAACCACTTTTCCAATAATAACTATGAACTCGTGGGAAAAGAAAAAATAATACATTGGTATATTAAAAACGACTCGTGTGTTGTTTAACTTGAGGGAGGATAAAATTAATATTTAACATTTGTCAGTTTGGATATGCAATATCAGATTTAATATTAATTTAAGCACAAAAATAGTTCATCACTTTTACACGTTGCTGGAGAAAATACATCGAATATGAACAGAAATGGTCTCACCTTCGTTAATCTTCCATAGTCAAATTTCAAATTTCAAATTTTATTGAAGAATATTTCAAATTTCAAATTCCATCAACACATTACAAACAGTATTATATATATGAGAAATCATATTTAAAATTTTCTCTTGATAATACGTTATGTATTTAATAAAATATAGATTACCAAAATTAAATTTTAAACTTGAGTGGCGCCCTGACTACTTTACGATTAGATAACTCTCATTTTTTATGTACTTGTATCACAAATCTATTGAATTATGTTAATTATTGAAAGAAAAATTTGAAGCATTTTATAAATTTGAGGTTGTATATATTTTTGGCAAAGACACTACTAATAGAACGTTTCTTACAGTTATTGTTGGGTGATGGATGCGAAACCGAAGGTTCATATCACATCTATGACCTAATCATTGTTTCTCATTACATCCAATGATACAAATCTCATATGCTGCATATCACATCTATGAAATGTGAAGAAGATTAAGTTCAGAAGCAACATCATTACTTCAAATGGAACAACAGCAGCGGCTTAATTAACATAATTAACATAACACCCTATCTTCATACATTATATAATAAGCAAAAATTACAGAGTTAATTTAATATAAGTAGTCTCATAGTTTCATCCACCAAGCACTGTCTCGTAATATATTTTCCATCCATACATAATAATCAAAACCAACTTCAACCACCACCTACATAGATATGTATCAACTTCTCATTTATTTATATCATCTTAAATGATGATCAACACCACCATTTACTAAAACAATCTCACATTACCATCCAATCACAAGTTCATTTCCATGCTTCAAATCTATATTAAAATATGATTTGTGATTGATCGAGTAGTGTAAAATCGTTGCACACCGGTTCTACGTCACTATTAAACTCTAAGTTTGATTGCATATATTGCGATAACATAGTATTAGAAGCGATAATAAGTGTTACCTACGTATTATTGTGCTTAATTAACGGGCTTAGCAATAACCGATGCATTTCTTTTTGCAGTCAATGGTACAGCCACCGCCGCCTCCGCCGCCGCCGTAGCCCTTGCCGGAGCGGCTGAAGGAGGAGAAGCACTTGGCCGGACACGTGACCTTCTTCTGGAAACAAGGGCCCCGGTCTTTGCACACGACGGATGGTCTTATGATGCCACCTTTAGAGGAGCCTCCATTCGGACCTCCATACCCGGATCCGTACCCTCCTCCCATGCCGTTACCAAAGCCGCTTCCGAATCCGGGTATGCTGAAGCCCCCACCGGGGCCAAAGAAGCCACCTGGACCAGCTGCACCACCGAAAGCACCACCTTGGTTGTTGTTGTTGGTGTCTTTGGAGTACTTGACTTTATTAGGGCTGGATGCGGGTCGGGTTGCGAAGGAGGGTGAAGGTATGAGAAGAAGGGTGAAGAAGAAGAGAAAGGTGATTGTGGGGTTCATTTTGAAATGAGATCTTTGTGAAAGTGGAGTTTTTAGGATTTGGGTGTGTGATGATGATGAACGTTGAGAAATATATATATAGATATATATATATATAGAGAGAGAGAGATATGAATGAATGTGAGTGGAAGGAAAAAGCATTAATTGGGAGGGTGTGGAAGACAGATGGGGTGATTTATGATGTTGTATAGTAGGTTGTCTGCATTTATTATTATATTTACTTCCCACTCTCTCTTTCTGCCGTTTCCACTTTAATCAACACTTCATACTACTATTATTCTTCTGCAATTTTACACTACCCACCATCTCAATGCATTTTTACTTATATAGCTCCTACACATGGTCAACTTTTAAAAACAAAACAAAAACTGTACTATTTAGCAAAACTATATATATGCATAAGATAACATTTCACTCTCTAAAATCTAATTAAAATAGTAGTAGATGTGCACATGCAAACATATCATTGTAAACTTCATATATTGCATTACGAAATCGCTGTCTTTCTTTAATTAAGGGTGAAAAGAAGGACCGTTTGAGAAATTTTATAACTGCCGAGTGGTCCTGTTGAAGGTTATTTATGGGATGAGATTTGAGAATCTGGTATCACGTAAATTTATCTCATTATCTGTCAGTTATTGCTC
This sequence comes from Vigna umbellata, assembly GCF_029865625.1. Lineage (NCBI taxonomy): Eukaryota > Viridiplantae > Streptophyta > Magnoliopsida > Fabales > Fabaceae > Vigna > Vigna umbellata. The sequence continues at coordinate 68,886,044 of NC_142169.1, forward strand.
ATTCATCCCTCTGCAAGTGCGGTTTCGCAATCAGATCCTTATTGCTTTCTGATACACCGTTTGTTTATATAATACGTTTCCGTCTTGTATTCGAAGTCTCCTCAATTCATAAATCTTATCCAAAAATATTAAAAACTAACCAAATTAAACAAAAAAAAAACTTTTTCTAATCAGTTCAAATCGATCTTTTTTATTCTTTATTCATTTAAAATGTATATTTTACGACTTACATTAAAATATGCGTGTATTTATATTGGGTTTATATTTTAGGACTTACATTTATAATTTATATAGGTTTTTATCTTTGAAAATTAATTAATGTACCGATAGGTTAGAAAAGAAAGTACATGTTCATCAATATTTGAATTAAAGTTAAGTAATACCAGAAATCCTCAATTATACAACAACCCGTTTAAATACATACATTTCATGGCTTGGTTCGAAATCCATCTTAATAATTCATTTATATTGATAGCCAAGTATCTTTAATTTTGCCTCCTATTTCGTCGACACATACATTTTGTGCTTAAAAACTTCAAACTTTCATATTGCTTTCCTCTTCCAAAGATGCAACATACCAACGCAAAAAACATTTACCCTCTGCACCTTTAAAATCATGTTAAATATTAAGAAATATTAATACATGCTCTCAATATTTAATTAATATTGTCATATCAATTAAAATTATATATATTTGTATATAAATCTTATCTTGTAAACACAATTTATAAAATTAAGTTAGATTTAAAATTTAAATGAAAATTAACTTTATGAGAATGAATTACATTTAATAAATATAAACAAAAATTTGGAAACTGAGTTATAAAAAGAATATATTTTCTTAGTATTAAACACATCTTTCTACCGAAAATAGTTTTATCGTTACTTTGAAAAACAAGCTCTTTGTTTCAAATATGTTGCATACTTAAGACTTAAACCCATAGCACATTCACTAAACCAAAACAAACTCATTTATTTACATGTTTGTTAGACATGAGAACTAATATGTTGCTAGAGGTATAGAGAAAATTATGATCTTCATTATTTTTGTATAATTATCGAGCATAAATTAATGTAGTTATTTTTTCCAACTGTTTCCTATGAAAGAATGTGATTGTATTGAAATTTTATACAGATGTTCTTGCAACTGAAATTATTTTAACCAACTTAAATACTCGAGTCTGAAATAAAATAAGTTCGTCTTTGAATGAGTGTCTAAGGTAAGAAATGTGTATCCATTGGATGTTTTTTCAACAAAAATAATCCAAAAAATTAAAAGAAAAAATCATGACAGTTCTTTCTCATTCTGCTGGGACCCCAGTGGCCAGACACAGAAGAATGCATGCACGTTTGAAAGAATATTAATTACACATATTTTGAAAGGTTTTCGAGTGAGTTTCCACTTACGTTCTAGCCATCGCAGGAGTACAAGTTTGATTCTTCCATTTCATAGTTACAAACTATATATGATTATTTTCTGTCCATCCTTTTGAAGACATTCAGTTATGGGACGAGTTGCTATCCACATACTTTATACATAATCCATTTTCAGTGTTATACTTCTAACTAAAACCACCATTTTATTGACGACTTCACTTCAAAACTAAAATTAAGAAAACTTTGTTCAGCTTTTACACTGATTAATTTAACCTTTTTATTAGTAGTATTTTTTTTAACTAATTAAATGTAATAATTGTTGGACCTATCAAGAAGAATGTTGTTTGGGTTCATCACCAAGACAAATTATCGACTCTAACTCTAGAGTTGAGTTTAGCAAGAAGGAGGTTCATCAGAGAAACACATTACCAATAAGATATGAGTTCAATTACGGATTGACACCACTTCCTATTCTTAAAGCAATGGGTCAACGAGTCTTTTATCTTTATATAATATTCTATTTTTTTTATTTCTATCTAATGTGTGATTTAGACTCAGACTTGGATTCCTAACTATGATAACTTACCCTAAAAAATATGTGTCATGCAAAAGGACGAAGAAGAGAAAAAAAAATGGTTCCTTTCAAGAATTGAGTGGTTGTCTCATCCCTACATAGTTGCATGATGGAGCCAAGCACTTGCCACAATGGACGGTGTGATTGTTGAAATAAACTTGCCTTATCCCACTTAACAAGTTGAACATTATGTGGAGCCCTATCAAAGATTCTTTTTATGACTTTAAACTTCGATCAAATTAAACATGTTCGGAGAATTATACTAAATTCTATATTTTTCTCAGTTCGATTCTAGTAACGTTATGTTCATTTGTCCATGTGTTTTTCACAGATCAAGAGGAGGCTGGTTTCCTCAGATAAGATCTAAGGAAGTCAGAAATTGTGGTACCAAAATGAAATTCAATGTAATAAATGAAGTTTCTGACTTCTGAAACCAATTTGTGAAGAAGAAAAGTCGTAAGAAAGTGGTTTCATTAACTACACGAGTTGATCTTACAAACATCTCAATGTGAACAATACGCGTTTCCTCTGCAGCGTATCTGTCACCACTGCCAATAAATTAATACGGCAAGGTCTGTTTGGATAATACTGACATATCTAACCAGACATATACTCGTTATTGTTTCTTTAACATCGATTGATAGAAGAAATTTGAGGCAATCTTTAACTTTAAATAAAATATTAAGTTATTTCTTGTGAGGTTTGAAATTTTTGACACTGCATTCTTATGGAAATCTTAAAATTTTGAGCAATTGACGGCAAACTTCTAATAAGAAATTACCATGTTTGCAGTTTTCCCGCAAGGATTTAGACGAAGAAGTTTTAGTAACATTCCTTATCCCATTTCACAATCATCGTCGTGTTTTTAAGATTTTTTTTTATACCACATTTAATAGTTTTACGTTACTTAAACAAAGATAAGACAGTTAAATATTATTTTTTTTCTTCTATTCTTTTATACTATTTTATAAAAACAAAATCGTGGAGTCTAGTTAGAGAATATCTTGAATTTATTAAGTTGTACTTACATCATCTTATGTTTCTCTTTTTGCAATACTCGTTAAAATACTATGAAACGAACACTTTTATATAAGTTTAGTATCAATCATGGTCTGATACTCTTTAAATTGCTTAATAGTCTCAGTCTTACTTTTTAAAATATAAATTCACGTTCTCTTTAAGTTTACTTTTTTCCTCTTCTTGACTTTCTTCCTCCTTACCACAGATGATACAAATTGTTAAGTTTTTTGAGAAGACATATTAGAAAGAGTCCATATGTAATCGAAGAAATTTGAATCCAATATTAATTAATGCATATTAGTTATCTTTTACCATCTACAACTCAAAACCTTAATAATTTTTTAAGTTTCTCACACTGTATACTGTTCATGTCCAGTTAATGAGATTTTCAATTTTACAGTAAAATTTCTCATATAAAATGGGCTAAACACGATGCTTTTTACTGATGAAGTTTTAGACTCAAATTTTATGTAACTTATTAAAAGTCGATTTTAATAACACTAGCTTGAGCAATGTTATTTGTTTTAAGTCAGAAGTAAATTTTGGTAATTACATATCCAAAATCAAGTTTGATTCCAAGTAGATTCAAAAATCAATTTATTTAGAATCAATCCACGTAGATTCAAAACGAATTTTACAAACACAAATCCAAACACCCACGATATCAAATTGATATCAGAGCACTATTCACATTGATGAGATGTGAAGTCGTACTAGAACGTGTACCTGTGGAAAATAGAATGAAATTAACCGTAAAATGAATTCTATTTCTGGTTAATAAGTTACCATTCGGTGAATGCCTTTGATAGAAATGTCAAAGTGGCAGTTCCAAATATATGTATTCAAAATTAATCGAATCACCGAGCAGACCAGTTTAATGTGTTCATGTGCTCCTGCACTCTTGCTGGGGGACAAAGTGACATACAACCAAGATAAGTAAATCATCTCCTAAATTTATTTTCTGTTTGATATTTATAATGTCAAATAACATGGATGCTACCAGAAGTTAAATGATTGTATAGCATATAAGTCCATGAACCCTTCTCAAGAAGAATCACTTTCAGTACATGGCATTCGGGATGATGAAATATTATGACAATTTAGCGTTATTACAATGCCAAACAATAGAATTGTGAGCTAAGAAATTCGTAAGTTGTTAGCAATACATAAAAAATAACTGGTGAAGCATGGGGATATGTAAGATGTAATGTAGAACAGAAAAAGAAAAGATGGATCATTATTAACATTATTTTCAGTGTATACGTATATAGGTTAATTGAAGCAGCCTCAGAGGCCAGAAGAGCCCCAGCTAGCATCAACTGCATCAATGATCTTTGCATGTAGTGTGGCTCCAGAACAAGCAACTATGCCACGATCAAGGCCTTCTAAATATAAGCCTTTTGAGAAGTCTAGGGGAAGTCCTCCTGCATCTGTTACCATCCCACCAGCTTCCTGTATGATGATAACACCTGCAGCATGATCCCATATTTTCTCCTTGTAACCAGCCCTTGCAAATTTCATGAAAACCTCAGCATCCCCACGAGCTATTGCTGCATACTTTACCATGCTGTATACCCTCAACGGTTGTTTCCTGCACACATGACAGAAAAGTGATATCTTATAAGTTAGAACCATGGTAATAAATTTATGTTATCTCTGTGCCTTCTTCCTGAAGGTATTTTAAAATTTCCTTTTCATAGAGATACTTGTTAATGTAACTAGTTCTTTAAGTAAGGGATATGTAACCACTCATCACAATTTCTGCTTTCCATCAAAGTTAATAAAAGCCTACAATAACAGGTAGATTGGACCTTAGTCAAGAATCTTAAGTTTTAATATGCATCCAGTACTGATTTAACTAGGATACTTGAAAAATAACAAAAGAAGATAGCATAGTTCCATGTCAATATATCTCTATGCCGGGATAATAACAATAGTAATAAAAAACAGTTTTCTGATATTCAGTTTAGTATTTAGAAGTCCTTAGATAACAGTGGGGAACTTGGACTTGTCTCCCTTTATATACAAACTATCTTGTAACAATTCATTCTTTCTGTAAATCTATTATGGTATACCAAGAGAGTGTAAATAGGAGATGGAATGAAAAATAAATGCACCTGAGACCAATAGTGTGAGCCAGCCCTGCAGTAAAAGAATGGCTTGAATTGGCCTTCTCAACTGGTTCACAGAAGGTGGCAAGTGCAGGATTGTCAATGGGAGAGACAGAAACTTGTTTTGCATGGTTTGGCCACACAAACATCTTATTGACATGGATCAGCGGTTGCATCCAAGCCTTCCCACTACCCCTTTTAGCATATAGTACACAACCTTTGTTCCAAGTTTCAGCTGTTGGAGGAGTCAACTTGGATATAATCCTATGATAGCGGTGATGATAACTTAACCATTCCTTCCTCATTGGGTAGTTAGGACATCCAAGAACACCAAGCTTCACTTCTCCATCCTCTATGAGTGCTAGAGCTACAGCATATTGATCTCCACGTACAAAACCCAATGTGCCATCAACAGGATCCAGTACCCAAAATCTTCCGGTGGGACCCCCCGTTGAGCTACAGCGACCAATGATTTCAAGAACATCTGAAGTTGAAAGAGCACATTTTGGCTCCTGAACTCCAAATCGAGGTGCTTCAGCTAGACATTGGTTCACAGTTTCAACCACAGCTTCTAACAGTTCAGATGAATTAGCTTTGGACAGACTTTGAACATCTTCTTCAGCAACAATCGAGACATTTTGACTCCCTAAACATTCTGACAACATCCAGCTGACAATTGCTTGAACACTCCAATCTGTTTAAGGGTACAATTGAAACGTGATTGTTGGTACGAATGTATCAATCAAACTTGAAAAGCTATATTTACTAAAAAAACTCAACAAAAGAAGCTTCAACCATAGCTATACAAAAGTTACAGAGAAATATAATGAAAGACACACATGAATTGATATAGATCTTTACTTTTGCCAATGTGACTATGATTTGACATCGGATCTTTACAGAGAGAAAAAAAGAACATGTAATGTGATGACCTTTAATATGAAAATAATGAATTCGTGACTAATTAAATATATTTCCCATTTGGAAATGTGAAATGAACAAAGAGAAAGGTCTAGCCAGTAAATTGAAAACTTGTCTCAATTTTTCCAATAGAGAACAAATTATCAACACTTTAAAAAGTAACCAAACAAGGTGTTTATTGGAGCAAGACTTACAGCCTCTACATGCTGATTCAGTATATCCACATTTCAAAAATCTCCTTGACTTCTAAAGGGATTACAGAGGTCTATTCTGCTAAAAACTTCAAACTGTCCTATCCTCATCCTTTTTTGTATTCACTATTTTGTTCTAATACAATTTTGTTAACAAAAGGAAAAAGAGTATGTTTTAGATAGGATGAAGGGGAGAAGTAAGAAACATAAGGAAAACCAAATATCCCATGAATCTGAACTGATTCGACCAATATTGAGGAAAAATAATATATTGATATGTATCAGGTGTACAATACAGTTCAGTCAAAAAGTGGTTTACTTGTAGAACAAGATGAGGTTACAGAAATCACCATGTAAATATTGCAGAATATAAACCAAAATTGAATCATACGGCATTCGACCGGGAAATTACATCAAATATGGGAAAAATTGTGATCGTAAAAGATTATTGAACTAGGCATATATCTCCTGGAAAAGATAAATCCTATGGAAGTTCAACCAGCTGATAAAGCCAAGATATGAACTTGCACTTATGCCCTCTGTCTCCTTCTTATTGTAAACCACTTTCTGTAATAAAGAGTACTACTGAGGTTCTATCCAATCTTATACCCTTTTGTTAGCATTATTATATTTCATAGTTTGAAAGGCACCTTGTTTTCCCCAACCATACTGTTTCCCTACATTAGAAACGTGAATCTTTGAAAATCCATGAATCTTCCTAATTCAAATGTCACTTTCCACACCAATGACTTTGTCTTGACTTAAAATCAGTTTTGAAAATAAGTATTGATCTGGTTATGTTCTCGCTTATCAGACAACTGAGACAAGGTTTTTGCATTGCTCCCTTTTGGCGTTTAAGAACCAAAGAACAAGCCACTTGTCATAATTTGAATGGATTTGCACACAACTTGGCAAAGCCGCAATGTGAAGTCTCCTAGCTATTCAACAGACATAAGCTATATTTCAAACATATATATTGACTAAAGTTAGTATCTTACATTTACCTGCCCGCTAGTATGCTACTACTTTCTAAAACCACTAATATTTTAGTCTCTCTTTATTGTTTTTTTAATTCAAAACTATTGGTGATTTTCAATTTTCTATAATTAATATTTCACAGACAAAACCACACATTTACATCTTACATTTCTTAAATGCTTCTTAATTCGTATAATAACCTTGAAGTACCATAATTACCTCAAAGTTATTGCCAGATAGCATAGCATCCAATGCAGAAAACCAGGTGGCAAAATGAGTTAAACCAAATTTGCTTAGAAAACATCTTGATTTGGGAAAACAGGCATACTTAAAAACTAGCCCCAGCAACAGAAGCAAAAAGCTTTACCAAAATACTGATTTGAATAAACTGCATTCACCTGCTACTGTAACCGGAGAATTATCATCCTTGGACTGCACCTGACGATGATTGGTGACAGACCCAGTGTCGGAAATTATACTGTCCTGCACTCTCTGGCAGAGGGAACACGCCATCTGCACTGCTCTAACAGCCACCTCCAATTCCTTGGAATAATCCTCTGATAACTCAGGCAAAACATCCAACCTTTTCTGCTGCTCCTCCTCCATCACGGGAAATTTTGACACAAAACCAATGTGCTGCTTTGAGAGGTTGTTGGGCACTTTATAGTTGGAGCATGAAACTGGTTGCTTCACTGCATGCTTGGTCTTGGTCACTGTGAAGACATCATCGTACCCTTTCCCCATACGTGGGATTTTTGTACCAAAGCTTGAAAAATATGAAGACATATCTATCAAGTGTCCAACAATTTCTCTTATCAACGTGAAAAAATGAATTTTTTTTTATAATGTTGAAAGAGAGAGAAGCAAAAACAAAGTTGGATATTTATTGGTATTTGAAAGATAAATAATAGAAGCAGTGATGATAATGAATGAATGACCAACCCTATCAATGTCCAGATTTGACACTATTATGTTAGGGCTGCTTTTTGTTTTGATTTTTAGTATTTCGGGTATCAATTAAAGTGGTTTTAAATGCTCTTTTTTAATATTCGATACTGACTCCTTTGTTGTTTATTGGATAAAGAGGTAAAGATAGATTTGAGTTGAGGTCTTTATCGTCATAAAATTAATTAACTCCAACACAGCCAAAGAAAACAGCCTTCTCATCATATCAATAAATAAAATAAAACAGAATTGCATAGTGGCATTAGTGGCGGTTGGGAGATACATTTAGTGACAAAGATCCTTTATCATTCAACTAACCCTTAATAATGGAGTTTTCTAAAATGGCAAAACCTATTTGGTGATGTCATCCAATTATACTACACTTTTTCAAAATCTTCAACTTTATTTGAATAATGCTTTATACCTACGCACTTGTGAATATATCTTTTCTTCAACATGTGAAAACTCGACCAGAAAAATATTTCTTTTCAGCAACACAGACGTCAAAAACCAAATAATAAACTAAAACAAACTTATATGATTTAATACAAAAACCAAATATATAATCCAATAAATAATTAATTTAATTATGTTAGGTTGAATTTGATCCGATACTTAAAATACTTAAAGTATTTGGGTTGAGTTAGATCACTTTTAAATTCATATACCTATATAAATGTATGTAAATGATATTTTTCTTTTAAAGTTTAACATGATTTGAATATATTAATATAGAAAAATATACTTTATAATGGTTTTGAGGGAAGTAGAAGCAATGTTCCCATGCTTCGTGCTCATTACAATTGTTTCTCAATTGAAATTTGATCTAGTAGCCCAAGAGCTTCTTAAAGCTCTAACCCAATACAAAGAAAAATTAATATATAAATAAATGATTTTTTTTAATTTTATGTATTTTAAAATTAATTTAATATTTTCTTGTATTGATATATTTTATCACGGTAAATTCTACTATTTGGAATTATTGGCTAAGTACATTATTTATATTAATTTTGAAACTCCATTTCTATCATGAAAGCCCAAATAAACACGAATTTGATTTGTTTTACTCAGTTTTTTTCTTATGCTTTGAAGTCTCCTAACATAAAGAAGAAGCTTAATCATTTAATAACTTATTCAATTCCTTACCTTTTTTAAATAGAAACAATTAGATAAACATTTGTGGTGGCACATGGTCTTTCATATTCGTTAATGATAAAAAAAATTTAATCTTAAATTTATTTTTTAATATATATATATATATATATATATATATATATTATTGATGAAGAATAAAAAAAAATATTAATTTTTAAAAAGGTATAAGACAAAAGTTATCTGTGACACCCGGGCATTGACGAGGGCGGAAAATGATCGTCGGTGCAAGAGGCACGATGTGCAAGGGACACAGACAAGGAGCGGCTCCTGGCAGGCTTCTAGTGGAAGGAACACATGGATGAATCAAACATACACCGGAATGAGATCTAGAGACTGTGTAGGTATGGGACTATACAGTTGAAGTTTTCCCGGAAAGTATGCGAGTGAGGACAAAACACATTGAAAAGCCTCGTGGTGATGTGTGGGGGCAGTCAATAAATTTAACTTCTTTGCATATTTTTAAACATGATACTAATAATTCAATTGTTACATTATATAGGATTTTTTTTTTTTAAATGGGGATAATGTTAAATATAACTTCAAAACTATTTGTTTCTTAAGGAAAAACATATTTTAATACTAAAATATGTATTTTTATTATAACAGTGACAATTATTAAATATATAAATTTTGAATATATTAACTTGATCATTCCAAAACTTTTGATTAAGATATGCCATGGCATTAAATCAATATAAATTTAACACATTTGAATGTTTCAATATGATTTTAACCACTAATCTAAACATATATTTAATAATAAAATTTAAAATATTTAATCTCTAGTTTAAAATTCTTCACTCTCTTTTTGAAACTTTTTGAAAAAGGAACAAAAGGTGTAACAAATACATATTATTAGATTATAAAATTTTGAATATAAATATATTTTTAATTATATAATCTAAAATATATAATTTGGTATTTTGAATTATATGTTCAAGATAAAAATAATATTTTAAATTATACATTCTGAAATATAAAATAAAATTTATATTTTAGATTATACATTTCAAATTTTAAAATTTACATTTTAGATTACTCAATCTCGAATTCAATAATTTATAGATTTGCATATTGAAATTATATGTTGGAGTGTGTGAAAGGAAGAAAACACAAATAAGCCGCAACTGTAAGATTAGACCTCTCTCTGATTATGCTGCTAATGTTGAAAAATATATCATCATTTCAAGATTATAGTCATAGTGTCGCCTTGTTAGGTTAGAAAGACAATGATGTTAAGTTTTGTAATTTTTGGGGCAATATGATGTTAAAGTTCTTCTTCACATTTCTGAAATAAGCTATTATTTCATGACGTGGAGCATTTAGAAATTTCATGACGTGGAACATTTGGAAGCATGATCTCATCTATTTCTTTGCATGTAAAATGGATGCTAGTCGATTATGATGTATTTATATACAAGCGTGATGTATTTATATACACGTACGCTTACGAGTTGATGTATTATACAAATTTAGGAGATGGGACAATATGTCCCTAGATTTTCTGGAAATTCCATTGTTGATGTTGTTTCTATGTTGTGTTTTTAAAAGTACTATTAGACCCGTCAATTTAGTCCCTCTTACATGGTTTGGTCCTAATCCATGTAGATTGAGATCAGAAAAATCAACAGGGTCAAAAGGTCCCTCGTCGCACAGGGCCAAAATATCTTCAAAAGCTCTGTAGGCTAGGACCAATCCATAGCCATTTTTTTAGAAAAAATATTCATTTTGCATACAAAAAAAAATATAATTAACTCCTAATTTGTTATAAAAATAGTTACTATAGAAAATAAATTGAAATTTTTATAGAGGAGAGTTCTAGAATCAAGAAGCAAAAGCAAAATGACAATATTTATTGAGTTAGATTCTCTAAGTATATAATTAAATGATCATTTTATAAATTTGAAATTTAAATATTTAATTTTGCTTTTTTTTAGGTTATAAGTCATATATTAGTTTTCTATCTAAAATTATCCTAATTGAAATTTAAGAGAAGATTTTCTCTAATTGAAGCTCTTAATTTAAAAAAAAATAAGGCTTCTTTATTTTCTTAAAAAGCTATTGAAAAAGAAAATTAAATATAAATTATTTTCTTTTTCATTTTATACTCAACAAACCATGCTCATAACATAAATAATAAGTAAAAAGAAAAAACTCATAAACCTTGTGCAGGCTGTAGTTGTATTCGTCCATAGGATTCAATCTCGTGTACTACTCACTCAAAATGTTTACATTTTAAATGTCATAAACATAAACATATATTTATGTTATGTGTTCTAATTGAAAGTTAAAAATAAATTATTTAATGTGTTAGTTAAAGAATTGAAACACTATAACATTTGCAATTCTTTGGTACTTTAGGTCTATTTAAAATTTTCATTTTTTTATAAATTTTTAAGAAATTAACTTTCTTTTTATAATATATCTTATGGTGACTCTGAGAAAAGATTATCAGAGAAAAAACAAAATAAAATATAAGTTTAATTTACACATAAAATATTAATACTATTTTTGATCCAAAAATTTTAGATAATAAATTTTTGAATTATTTTTAATTTTAAATAATTAAAAACAGATTGAGTGATATTTTAGAAATTGAGAAAACAAAACAATGATTCTTTTTTTAAGAAATGTAAAAGCAGTGCAAATATTAAATCAATTTAATATGTTATTTTATTTTGATATTACTAATTATATATAATTTTCTAATAATTGGTGTCTGCAATATAAGACATAATTGTATTAAAATTGACAACAAAATAAAGCATTTTTATAATATTTTAGTAAAATAAATTTATAATACTATTTAGTTGTATAAAATTAAGTGTGTGGTTTACAATTATTTTTAATTATTTAAAAAAGTGGTTATTTTGAATATTAAATATTCTATTATACTATAATTAATTAGTTTTATTTAATAATTTGAAATAAGAAATCAATTACATGAATATAAAATTTAATACTTTTAATAATTACTAGGAGAATGTTGAAGTTTAATTTTAAAAAAAAATTTAGTAGATTAAACCCACTTTAACCCTGAACCTAACCTCCTTGAGAGGGGGCTTTGGGGTTGGGATTTCTTAAGATGAGACTTTTTCAAGATTAGGATTAGTCCCGGAGTCATGGGTCAAATTGACCGCTCTAAGTATTATATTGATTTTTATATTATTTGATATTTTATGAAATTAATTTTAATGTTATATTTTCTTTTGTAATTAATGGTTATTTGTTTTATTAATCAAATATAATATTTTTAGTTTTGTTTTTTCAGCGCTGAAGAGGCATGACTAGTCCACTAGTTCTTACAAAACCATCCATGCTCATCTATGGTCAGGAAATGGCTGGGCTTCCCGTTTGGGCCTTGACCACAAAAAGAGATCCAAAAGCTCATTTCGGTTTCGAACATTTATCATTTGCATCTCTATTTTCCTAATTACATCTGCTCCGTCCTCACACGTGGTACAATGAGTTTGTTTGAATATATTTTGATTGTTGAACCAAAATACAATATCTAAATGTTAAAACACTTTCATGCAATGGTGATAAATTTCCATATTACCATTACGTTATATTTTTAAGTTTATTGTTTTAGAAATTAACAAAAAAAAAAGAGTTGAACGAAATTTGGCCTAATTATCTCATATTTTGCTCAAAAGTTAAGTGTATAGGTAGAAGTTAGTCACTTGAGTAAAAACAAGCTCATTGTAAAAGTAAATAATTTAAACCATTTCACATTTCAAGTTTCAAGTGTAGTGACTTTGACGAACTTGAAGTCCATGTCTCACAACTCAAAACCTACTACAATAAGATTTTAGGGATGGATTTAGATGTATTAATTACTTATTACATATTGTTTGATACTAAAACACTTGTTAAATATTTAAGAAATCCATATTTAATAAATACTTTTAGTTTTTTTTTTCACAAAAGTATTATAAAATAAGATTAGAATCATGTTACAAAAATATTGAACGAATTTATAAATAATTAAAATTAAGTTATTTTTAATCTAATGCATATTACTACTTGGTCCATTTCATTTGCTCTATATATTCCTATTTCTACAATATCTATAACCACTAAAAAAATACAGTATTCGATAGACAAATTCAATTGATATAAATTAACCAATAATTTATATAAATACAACACTCTTCGTACATATTTTAAAAAATCAACAGAACCTTAATCCACTCTCTAACTAAAAAAATTATTCACTCATATTCCATCACAAGTATGCGTTCTTAAAAAATCATGACAGATAATCTCCAGTGTAATAATATAATAGTAAATTTAGTTAAATTATTTAATATTAATTACTTTAATTAGCATTATGATACCTAGGACTGTTCCTCCTACACATGCATATGCTGAACATGTCTGAATGCAATGTATCTGATATCAGAGAACGCATTATTGTGTGCAACTTCTCCACTCTTTTGGTTTGCTTGCTGCTTATAGAAATATATTATGTAGATTGTTGTACAATATGGATCGAGAACTGTGATTCTACCCTCTTTTTTGTTCATAAACACTTTAAAAAGAACGCCAATAATTTAGCCATTAACTGGGATAAGATTTAAAGATGGTGGGGAACGCGCAAGCTTGTGGACATAATTGCTCAACCATGTCATACAACAATAGTAATATATATATATATATATATATATATATATATATATATATATATATATATATATATATATATATATATATCATCTGTTTAAAGTGTTTTGGATATGCTTCAAACTTAAAACCCCACGAAACTTTGCCACCATCATTACCATTATATCACCTTCTCTACGTAATCAATGTCAGAAAAATTACTTCTAAATCAGTTTCCGAATTAGCAAGCATGGTTTATTAATAATATAAAATCAACTACACATCAATAATGAAGCGTGATTGCTAATAGTTTTAAAAGCGTTTATAAATAACATCATTATTGAAAACAAAAGCAGAAAGACTACTGATTTTGATTGTGTTTGTTTAGAAAGTGTAATAGATTATGAAATATACATATAATATAAATTAAAATTTAATAGCATTTTAACCTAATATGGCTAAATTCAACTTATTAAGACACTAAACTCTTATTTATAATTAGTTGAGCTGTTCTCGTATTTATGTTTTATAGACGATGTTCTCATTTGTTTCTGTGAAGCAGTGAGCGTGTGAAAAGACTTGATCATTGAAATTGAGATCTAATAATAATATAAATATTTACCTTTTCGTGTTCACACGCTTTGGCTTTACGGGCTATATTATTGTTTGCCACACTTTATGGTTCTGGGTGTCAAAAGAGAATCAACATAAAGAAACAAACGAGTGAATGGTGTACCTACCAGAAAGAAAAGAATGTGGGGTCTCTTTTAGCTGTGGCAAGAATTTGAGAAGAGGCTTTTCCAAAGTGCAATTATGAAAAACTGGGTTTGTATATGAATAGAAAAATGTGAAAAGGAATGAATTTCAGAGGAAGAAAAGAAAGACTGAGAAAGTCATGTTCACATAGTTATACTATTATTATAGCCAACGTCCTCGAATGAAAGACTATAACTATCACCGTCCTTGGTAGCATTTTCCCAGTAATCTCAGACAGAATCAGAGATATGGGCATTGGGTGGCCAACTCTACTACAAAAACCAAATTTTTATAACTATTTTTGTGACATTAAGCTAAATTGTACACTCAAATCCTAAAAAGGATGTCAGAACAAAATTTGAAAATGTCTTATATAAATGTCTGATTAGCCAAAAGGTGGTAAAAGGAGCAATTTTTGAAGATATTTCCTTCATGTGTGCAACGTGTTTTACTTGAAAATATTTGTTGACTGGTTGTATCAATTACTGTGTTCTGTATCTGTGTGGCCTCGAAAGTCTAAGTTCTTGAGAACTTTTGTATGGAGTGCGTCTACCCAATTCAACTTGGTTGTGATTCCCATTAACATGAGAAGGACCCTTTTTTTGAAATCATAGGATTGGTTTTTATCAGATTTGAATGGTCTCATATAATTTAAAAGTTAAAATTTAAGATAGCTTAAATGTTTATTATTTTTTCTAATTTTTAAAATATTTTTTAAGTTTATGTTTCAAAATAAATAATATTTTAAATGTATAATAATTAAATATTTTTGAAATATATAATTATTGATCTTAATAATATTATCTAACGAAGTTATAATCAAAAGAAGTATAATTCAGACACTTTTCTTAACAACCCCCTCTTTCCAACATGGAATATGCCTATGTTCATAGTAGAATTTAGACCACAACATTTCGTTCATAGTAGAATTTAGACCACAACATTTCGTTCAATAGATCTCCTTTTTGTAAATATGGCTGGTTAAACACACCTTTTTGCACATGGTTTTACTGTCTTATCTTATCAGTTGCCATATGGATATATATATTTTTCTCTTTTAAAATTGATTAGATTTAGCTATAGCCTTCATTTTAGTTTATCTCTCTACTTTTATATATTTTTATTTTGTTTTTGGATTTTAATTTTTAATTTTAATATTTACATAATTAATGAAGTTACATGCTAAAATTACATATATGATTTATTTTATATATATACATATAATATATGCATGAATGATTTTATTAATTTTTTTATATTTGCTACATAATTTGGTTAGTTAGTTTTTTAGTGGATTCTTCTTTTTAATTATTTTTTTGTATTAAGTACTTAAATTTGAGATTTTATTTAAGGAAATTAAAATTAATATTATTTAAATAAATCAATATCTGATATTTATACTACCTTCACTTTTAAAATAATCAAACTTTAACTTATTGTAATTCAAATTCAAAATTTTGACTTCTCCAAAACTCGAATTCTGATTTTTCTTCTCATAGTTATACTGATCACTTCTTAAACATTTCTTATTTGTATATTATTACTTTCATCTTATTATATTGTATTTATCTAATTATTAAATAAAAGAGTTAATATATTTTGTTAATAGAGAGATTTATTATTAATAAAGTTCTTATACAAAAATTTATACATAATTTTTACTATAAATAAGTCAATTAAAGACCATATCAATTTATTGTATATAAACATAAAAATGTGCAAACTTTATAAGTGCAAACTTCATTTTAGGGTTAAATATGTTTTTAGTCCCTAAACTATTGGCCGTTTCTGGTTTTCGTCCCTCTTTCAAAGTAAGGTACAATTTGGTCCTCATTTTTTTCGAAAACGTTCGTTTTAGTCCTCGAAAACTAACACTGTTTAAAAAGTTGGTCCTCATTTAGCAACAAAATGAGGACTAAAACCAAAGTTCCGAGGACTAAAACGAACGTTTCGAAAAGAATGAGGACTAAATTGTACCTTACTTTGAAAGAGGGACGAAAACCAAAAACGATCAATAGTTTAGGGACTAAAAACATATTTAACCCTTCATTTTATAAATAAGTACAAACTTTATTTTATGAATAAATTTTAAAACATGGAATCAATCTTATAACATGTCTCTTTTTAATGGAATGTGGTGAAGTCTCGTACCAATTAAATATATAATAAATTTATAATACATGTAAATCTTATTTTATAAATTCATTTTGTAAAATTGAATTAAATTTATTTATTTTTTATATGTTATATTAACATAAATATTAACATTTTATTATAAATTCTTTATATATATCACTTAAGTTTTTTTTTTAATACAAAACTTTTAATTCACTTAAATTTCCAACAGATTTCTTTAAATTAAACTTAAACATTTTATTTAACATCACATCATTTAGATCGCATAAAGATAGATACTTAACTCAAATATCAGGTTTATAACACAAACTCAAATCATATTATTAGATTCACTGAATTCACATAAAGTTTAAACAATGCCGAAATTAATAAAATGAATGTGAAGAAAATTGAAGAAGACATATCCGAGAAAGACAATCAAAGTAAGATAAAAAAAAACACTAATTAAAGTTATACATAATTTGAAATTTACGAGAATTAAAAATTTTATTTTTTCAAAAGATGAAAAATATTCCTAAAATGACAGATGCAGTGATCCATATAATCGTTATATTATGAAACAAACAGTCCAAAAGGGTGAAGTAAACTCATCCAATCAGTCACGTTGGCATGTTAGGTTTTCCTTTTCCAACTAGAAAATTCTTGAATTTGGAGTTCGCATTATGAGAATATATTTAATCGAAGTCATGCGTGGCAGTACAGTGATGACCATAGAAAGTCATGGATGGTCAAAAAGAGTCCAAAAAACCAGTGGCAAGACCTTTTAATTATAACCCCAAAAGCAGGGCACTTCTGTAACACGGACTCTATATAATACGCAAAGGTGGTAGAAGGTCAGGAAGCAGAACACAGAAGAACAGAGAGAAAAACATCACAAAACACAAGAACAGAGAAGAACAGAGAGAACAGAGAGATTGAAATGGCAAGTGGCATGATGATGAAGGATGCAAAAAGCTTCCCAAGGAGGTTCTCCGGGCGTCCTATTCCCAAAAGGGGACAAGTTAAGGTTGCAATTGTTCTGGGTTTGGCCAATTCCGTTTCTGCTATCTTCTCCCGCACTGCATCCTGCGTTGCACCTCCTCACTTCACCCACTGAACCATCTCAACTAAATTTTGTGCCTTTTCTCTGTACAGTTTTTCTTTTTCTTTTTCTCTTTTGCTGCTAGTTGCTACTTAATGACTATGTCTGCTTCTTCTTTTTCTTCTCTTCTCTTTCACCTCAATTTGCATAACTTCTTCATCCATCAAGTGAAACGTTTTGTGATCGGAATTTTATTTCACTTAATCTGAATGGTTTGAGCAACGTTCCAACACTGTGCAGTTAATAAAATTAAGAAATTAACTAACGACGTTGAGAAGGAATGATCCTTTGTATTTTGCTTCTGCAGTTCCAGAAATATCTGTCATATGATCATTTGAAGGTTAGCTGACTTAAAATTTTCTCAGAAGAAGAAATTTACCGGTTAAAAATTAAATTTTTAATTGCTTAAAAGAATGAAGAATTAAAATGTAATATGTTAATGCTAAAATATTATAAAAGAAAGTGTGATTTCTACCATGAAAGATGAGAGGGAGAGTTATAGAATGGTGTTTTGCAGCTGCAGCGTTGGCAAGGTAGCCATTGTTCACAGACAAAACTGCAGCTGCCCGCGTTATTTTATCCCACCCATGAAATTGAATACTAATTTAATGCTTAAAAGTTATTATTATTATTATTTTTAATTCTTGGTGTGAAATATTTAATTATTTGCTCATTTTGATATTTTTATAACAATTAAATTAAGTTACTGGTCCGATAACAAAATTAATTTATTAGTAAAAAAAAATATGATGTTTACGATTATTTAATTACCTTTTAAAGATTAAATTAAATCATATTATATTTGTTTTTCAATATTACCACATCAGTTATGCTGTGGTGCTAATGGCTCCTCTTTATGTACGTTTTATTTTGGGTCTTGCTCAATTTCTTTAATGAAAGTATAATGGCAAAAGTGAAAAGTTGTTTCTTTAATCTAATTATTAGTTCTTGACTTATTTAATATTTAATTTTAAAAATATTCATTTAGTTAGGTCCATTGCCAGCAACGAATTAGTATGTCGAATAGATAATTACATAAAATTTAAAAATATTTTTTTTTAATTCTTTTAGTATATAAAAATAAGACTTCATAAAAATATAAAAGAATGTAATGGTTTAACTAATTAAGAATATAATAGAAGTTCCAAGGAGATGCTTTGATAAAATTTGATATTAATACGTTATGAATGAATCTGTATAAAGATTTAATATTATTTTTAATTCAAAACCTTAAAAAAAAATTATAGATTCTTTTTAGAAATATTATATATAAATAATTATTTATTTATTTTTTATTTGATTGATTAATATATTTATTATCATATATAACATTTTTTCTATGGATCATAGATTTTAATTTAATATGTTATTTTATTTTCTCTCTCTCTTTATACTAAACTCCAACACTTACGAACTATATCTGAAATCAATAATAATTCTCTAATTCACATATGTTTCTATATGTAGAAATATACATCGTATCATTAAATCTTCAATAAAATGTTGTTAATACCTTATTTTCAAACTCTTATCGAAGAAGTTTATCCATAATTAACACTATGGCTAAAACAAATGTTAATTACATTTGAACTTTGAAGTACAAATAACTAACTAATAATATGCATAGGTATTTCATCCATATTTTAGGTTAGTCATTCAAATGTCTATTCTTAATGCCGAAATTTTATCGTTTGATTTTAGATATGAGTATTTAGTTTCTATATTTGGATCCAGATTAAATTACATAATGAATTTGATTATTAAAAAAATATTTAACTCATTAATTATTATAAATCATCGTGTTTAAAACTAAGTCTTTTTTATTAAACATTCAAGTGATTGATGTTTGGTGAAAAAACTCAAATAAAACAAGAACTTGGAAAAGAAGGGAGACAAATATCTACTGATAAATTAACTTTTTTGAAGCTACGCGTGTTACGAGAACGTTCAACTTGAAAGGGGTTGTTCTGGAAGTCTGTACAAAAATCGAATAAGAGCAAACCATTAAATATTTCTCAATATAAATAAGCTATGACAGAAACACATCAAGAGGGAGATATGAAATATTCTATAAACTTGCGCATACAAGGATCATTCACTTGGTTAATAGCTTTCCACTTACCACTATTTTTCACAAATACAACCAAAATCTTCCACAGTGTACTGAATATTAGACTATCGGGAAACGACTGAAGAACAGCATTTATGTAATTTGCTTGACTTATGAGTGAAAAATCAACTGGGTTTAAAGAATTTTAGTTTGAGTCCATCATTCACCATGCTCCAAATACCTCCAATGGAAAACGCCAAGCTAAAACAAACCCCCAGCCAGCCCAGAATCCAGTTGAAGTACCAATTGAAGCTATATTTTGGAGGCTGTTTGATGAGAACCCACATGAAGCAAGGATATGCAAAAGTGACTGGGAGAGTGAGTCCTCCTAACAAACCAGCAAGACTTGAGAGGAAGGGAAGCGCCACTCCTATGAAGAAGGAGACAAATCCAAAGAACACTCTAAAACCTGATCTCACCCATATGGAGCAGGGACGGTTTGTCCTACTCGTGTAACCAGCTTCAAAACTATCAAAAGCAGGCATTGAGTATATCTGGAAACTGCTCAAGCAGTTAAACACAACAAGAAGGAAAGTCAAGGCAAGGATTCCTCTTGAGATGTCATGACTGTGAAATGCATACAAAGCAGTCAGAATCCCTCCAGGAGGCATCTGCAATAAAATAATGGAATCAATCAACATCATTCACCAAATCCTATTACATATCTTTGTGAAAAATAGTTTTGCAGAGACGTTTCATATTAACTTAATTAATACCAAAACCAGTCATATTCTTTACCACTATGATTCTAGTTTTCATTTTACTTACTTGGTTTCCATAGGCCCAAAAGCCACCAATAGCAATTGGGAAGAGGCACATTGCAATGAAGAAATAAGCAACCTTGGCTCCTTTCCACATTGGCACACGAGCCGGGTGCTTAAAAGTTGAAGGCATTGTGGACTGAATTTCTAGGGCCAAATTGTGGCCTCTGAAAGAAAAGGCTATAATTCCAAGTGCATTCATGGCTAGAAATACAGAAGCAGAAGGTTGTGACAATGATAGGGGTTCGTAGGAGATTGAAGGAGGCCTTTGTTGGCTTACAGAGAGGATCCAGACCATGGTGGAGTAAGTTATAGCTGTGACTGCCCCTATGAGTGAAAGTCCTGCAATTGAATTCAGGTTTGGAAGCTGAGACAGGACAATTGATAGAGAAGTGAAAACCAAGTACCACTCCACTGTGGTTAAAGGATTTGAGGTACAAGTTGGTCCGCAAACTATTTGGAAGAACAGTTTCATCGTCTCCCCTCCGATAAGAATCAAAGCTGTTGCAGTTCCTGCTGACAAATAAACTGTCGGGAACAGAGCAAGCCAGACTCCTAGTCTTTCCCCTGCAAAACAACGTACATACTAAACAATACAGTATATACATAGGAATAGAATCTTATATCCTTTTCAAATTATGCATCTAAATTTTGAATCTAGTTGAAGTAACAAGTTCAACGAGGCAAAAGAAAACGCAGGATTAACTACGTTACGAAGCAGTTCTACATTGTTAATTAGGTAGCTTCTTTTAACTGTGTTACAGCAACTGCCTAGAAAAAAGTAATCAAAGGCAAAGCAAACTTACCAAATGCTGCTTGTGCTAGCTCCACATATCTGTTGTATCTTTTACCTGGAACTGCTTCGTGAAGCTGAACCAAAATCCACAACGTGTAAAGTTGCCAACAATAGGCTATGGTTAAGGAAAGAATTCCCCAACTCCTGCAAAATATTTGGATAAAGCATATTCAAGAAGGCTGAAATATTACCACACGCTATTATTCTGTACAAACATTCTAATAAATTCAATTGGACAAAATCCGTATTATATACTATTAGTATTAGATGTCTATAAATGGAAACATGGTCAAAGGACAGGGAAAGTGTTTTCAGAACAGTAATAGTAAATGGAAATTATTATAAAAAGATACATTCACGAATCAATTGACCAGCATCAGGGACCCCTCTATCACCAAAAGATAGACAATGTGGACAAAATTAGAACTGTTCCCTATACAAGGGTGATTTAATTGAACTTTGGGAAAAGCAAAAATAAAGGGCCAAATGGGCAAGCATCATGATTCCGGCCCACCCTCTTTGAAATTCTTTCTATTCCACCAATGAAATCTATGATGAACTTTGATATTTGCAAAAGGCATGCCCCACAACAATTCAAAATGATCTTACTTTCATATCTAGATAGGACCATGACAAAGAGACAAAATTTTCTTTTTTCTAGAAAATGAAAGTAAAGATTCTCCCTAGAAATAAAGGGGAAAGAAAACAAAAGAGAATTCGCATGCACAAGCATAGGATATTCCTTCATATTGGAAATAAATAAACATAAATTTTAGTTGCAAAGGCGTGTTGTCATCTTACAAAACAGCATCAAACTAATTTGACTAAAATTAAACGCTCTATAAGCCAGTCAAAGTTGTTTGAAATATACATGATGTATCACAACAGAAATGTTGATAAGTCACTGCAGTTGAACAGATGCAGAATATAATGCAACGGGGTGAACAGCTAAAAAGAGATAGATAGATAGATAGATACCAGCCAAGATAAGCAAAAGCAACGGGCAAAACGAGGGCCTGGAATCCAACACCAGCGTTGAGGTTGTGGAATGCTGCATAGTGAGCATTTCCATTGCGAGACTCTGTGATTGGAAGCCAAGCATCTTGAGGGTTGAGCTTGGTAAGGTGTCCCACCTCCTCCAAGTAACCCTTCATGTTTACCAGCACTCTCTTCATTGGTGTACCTATTGGACTCAGAAACCTTGGTGATATGAACGAGGTTGGGGTCCATGATTTTCCTTCCTTTGAAGCCGCTCTTGGTGACCTCTGCCCCGACGGTGTCAGTATCTCCGGCGTTGACACCCTCGGTGTCGCCGGTATAGATATCAGTTCTGTTTCTGGTCTCTCCTCCATAACGTGCGAGTGTGCTTGCTTTGGTCATATATACATATAACATAATTTGCCTTCTATTAGAATAAATGGAAAGAAAACATCTTGATGGTAATTGGGACATTGTCATGATGCGGCAATACTTGCTATCATGATAATAATGCGCATGCTCTTTCTTAGTTGTCAAAACTTTTATACAATCTTGTTGGACAAAACTCGAAAAAGTAATATACTTTATTGACCAAAATGTTACAGACAACAAACTAATCAAGGTTACTAGGTTAATCCACAGTAACCAAAAGCTTTCAGAATCGCTAACAATAGCTTCCCGACATTAATCAAAGGAGGACCTCAATTTGTCATGAAACAGAACAATATATTGATACCAAAATTGCTTACAGGGCTTCTTGAATCAGAAGACAATGAAGCTAAGCTTATGCAGTTATGCCCTGCTGTTCGTAGTTTTGGGTAAAAAGTCATATCCAGACACACTCAAGTCAGAAATTAAACCTCCTTTGACTGGGATAACAGTGTGAAAGAATCTAAACTCACTTTGGATTTGTGCATTTGAGAGGTAGAGATAAGAGGAAACATCTTTATGGTCAGTAAGTTAGTTCGATTTTTGGATGGAAATTAATCATTAACAAAACTTCCATAGGAATAACATTCCACTAAATGATGGTAATAAGGATGAGTTTTGTCAATCTCACAGTCCTCCAGATCTTGTGTATCACTTGGATTTTCTTTTTTCTTGTACTCACAAGGGCAAACAGGGAAATAAAAACAATAACCGTTTTCTTGTTTTTTTTTTTTGAAGCAAATCATAGTCTCTTCACATGACCCCAAAATCAGAAAGAAACATAATCCCGTGATACTAATATAATGAGAAACGAATGCCAGACAAAAAAAAAAGACTAGCCTGAACCAAGAACAAATGAAACATGCAATACCGTGAAAGTAAATAAATACCTTAATATAGACCCACCAAAATAATAAGGTAGTAATGAAAGTGATGGAACTTGGATGACAAGAAGAAGAAGCTACGATACGACTGAGAGTCCAAAGTTCAAAGAAAGCATGAGAATATACGAGGAAGACGGTGTTCTTGATGAACAACTCAGTGAATGAGTTGCTCTTCCTTCTCTCCCTCAACTAATCTTCTATAATGACCTTGAAAAAACTTACTTTGGAACTAGTGATAGATGGTGTATCCCATTGTCTGTCTCGAAGTGCGGCTATTTAAAATAAAGAGAGAGAAAAATGACGTTGGTACGAGAAACCATAATGGTTAATGACTTTCTTTACTTTGTTTGAGGAAAAGGGAGAAAAAAAGAGAATGGTCCTTAGTTTATGTCTCTCACTCTCACTTTTATTGCGTTGTTTGAGAGCGTTGCAGAGACAGGCACAGTGGCTGTTGTGTTGGTAGGGACACAAAATAGCCGAAAGTAAAAGAATGCAGTGCATGGCAAACCAGCCTGGCCGTCGATCGCTCACATCGTGTGCCACGTGGATCAGTTGACGGCTCCGATTGGTTCAGGCCTGAGTTGACTTATGGGCCCACTGAATCAATGTCAAACTGAGGTGAAGTGAAGGCAGGAATGCTAGGTAGCTAACAGTGTTACTCTATAAGAATGGGATTCAATCATTCATGCTTTCAATTAATCTATGTATTGTGTTATTGTTGTGACTAATAAAAAAAAAAATCGAAAACAGATTAAAAATAGTGAAATTATTTTAATTTTTCAATTCTTTCTTTTCTAAACAGTTTATGTTGGTGGGATCTCCATTTGAAAATCAATAATAAACTAAATTATTTATTACACATTTAAAACTAATTAAATAAAATTAAAATTACAATAATTGGTTTTACAAAGTGTTTCATTACCTAATATTTTCATAAAAAATGTTTAAAACGAAATACTCAACAACTTTATAATAAAAATTATGAAGACCAATTAAGTTGAACGATAAAATATCAATTAATTTAATTCATTTTTTTTGTTTAATTTAAATAAACATATAATCATTTTTCTGTTTCCCATTAAAAAAGATTAAAAACAGAGCAGGAACAAAGAGAGAAAGCTTGGAACAGTGAAAGTAACATAGTAAAAGCATGGGAAGACGGAGAATATTTGTCAGAAATTAGCCAATACCAGTTCTCCACGTGTCACCCCTGTTGGGCCTGTGTGATTCATGTTCACCGCTTCACCTTAACCCACATGATTTTGTTGCCATCATTTTGTACCACCAAACATTAAGCATGACACTAATGCCATCATGCTGTTTTATGTTTCCTCAACCATATCATATTATCTACAAAAATATCAATAAATTTATTAAAAATAAAGCACTTAACAAGATGTTTTCAATTTTTTTTTTATGTAAATAGGTTCATCAAAAGCTCACTTATTTCATATTAATTATAAAAGTTAATGTGTATGTATCAAATATTATGTCTGCAAGCACTTGATTTTAGGTCTGTTCACTTCAGCGGATGGAACTGTAGACGAAGATTGGAGCAGACGGATTTGTGATTATTTGCGTGTTCACTTTGATGATTTTGGAAGAGATGATTTGAGAGATTTACGATTTTTCTCATCTATGCTAATGAGATAAGATTTAAGGGTAATATAGTGAAAAATCATTTATACCTAAAAGAAAATGCATTGACAATTGATAGATAGCGTGAAAATTCAATCAATCAAAAAGGTTCTGAAATCTATTATAAGAAAATAGGTAATGCATTCCAAGTGATAATAGCATATAAATAACCATAAATATTAAAATAAAATAATAGTAATAAAATTATATACTTTATTACCTTCATAGTATGAATCATTTCATTCATATTGAAATAAAATAATAATAATAATAATAATAATAATAGAATTTTTAATTTTTTTTTTCTTTTTATAATAAATTTTACAATTATATAATATTAATAATTATCATTTTATATTATTTTTACTGTTAAGGATATTTTGGTAATTTTCAATTTCTATTATTAAACCATTTTTTTTATCAGTCATTTCAGTCAAATTCTACATTAATTCTTACAAACTTTACTTTCAAATTCACTCTCACTCACCTCCAAATTCACTCAAATAAACAACAAAAAAATTTACCCTCAAATCCATCCAGTCACTTTCCCCATATCATCTCCTAAAGTAAACACACTCTTAATGAAATTTACCAAGCTTCGAACTTGTTTCAATTTTTACCGGTTACTATCTTTGGGCCGGGTTTCAACCTACACGAATCCAGGCCCAACTCATAAAAAACCCAATCTTGACAATGCATTTAAGCTTCCATACTTATTTTTTTGTCTCCGACATTCTCTTTACTTAGTCAAAAGTCCATATTGGACCTTTCGTTGAACTTTCTGAATAAACTTATATTCTCTCTGTAGCATAGGAACAATATAAAAAATTCAATTGAGAATTTAAATTCGACTCATAATTCCTCTTTGTATTCTCAGTGAAAAAAAGCTTAAGTTTTATATGGATAAAAAACATTCTAAATTATTTGATTCTGGAATTTGTTGTATATAATGTAATTTGAAATCTAAATATGTTATGCATTAAATAATTTAAAAAATAAATAAATTAATTTAAAATATATTTTGAATCTGAAAAGATATTTTAAATTACATAATTCGATAATATATTCTGGATTAAGAATACACAATTTGAAAGTTATTTTACACAATTAAGAATATATTATTCCAAATTTAAAAAGTATATTTTAAGTTATACGATTTAAAACATACTTATAAATATTTTACTTGTAAATAACATGAACTGAAATATGCTCAGATTATTCAAGTGAGGAGAGTAGATGAAAAATTGAAATTTCTTCATATTCAGTAATCACATCTTATAGAATCAACCTTGACAGATATGAAATTCAATTTTTTTAATTATAATTTATTCCATATATTATGTGCAAAATAAAATTACATTTTTAAAGTTTTTTAATTAATCTAATTTAAAATTTTACGAAATTTTTGATCAAATTCCACCAACTACTAATTACATGTTTTTTATCAACATTTATATTACATAACATGATCAAATGTTAAGTATAACATATGTTTTTTCCTTGTTGATGAGTACAAATGCAATCAGTACATATGTTTTTGTGTGAATGATCATCAAAATGAAACTCAAAGTGAGAAAGTCCTTTTTGTAGCTGGGTGGAGGTATCAAAAGTGCTATAATAATAGAGGGTCTGAGAAAGGAGACAAAATTGGAATCATTCAAAAAATGAGTGAACTTTCTAGTACATTGTTGTGATTATCCTGCTATTACAACTCTATGGGAATCTAAAATAGCCAGAATAATGCAAAATCGAAGGTTTGGTTGGTAAAACTGAGACGATAATGTTCAATATAACAAGTGAGGCAAAAGTGATGTCAAGAGAGGAAACAAGAGCACAATGACAAGAACAATGCCAAGAAGAATGGCGTAACAAGTCCATTCTCTGGAGCTCTTTTGATACTCTCTGGCTTCATGAAGTTGTTCTGTGCCTCTTCTCACAAAAGAACTTGCATGTGCGACATGACTCTCAATGTTGTTTAGTTGCTGACCTTGAGACTCTACAAGAGCTGCCATGTCCAAAAACACCTGATGCAACTCCATCAAGTTCTTCTCTATCTCCTTAACAGAATCATGTCTCTCTTGAATCTCTGATATGGTGTCCATTATCTGACCTCTACCCTGTTCTTGAATTGCCCTTTGAAGAAAACTTTCACTTTCACCGCTTGATATCAAGTTCTCAATGGTATCTTCATCGGCCTTCTCTCCTGTTATGGTGAAGTACCTACGTTCCACGGTTTCCTTGTACTCGTTTTGCATTCTTGCTCTCAGTCCTTGAAAATCGTCCATCATGTCCTTCAGTTTCTTCCCTAAGCCACTGACCACTGAGGTTCTTGTTCGATCTGTTGAGGAACCCGGACCACATCCTGGGAGGTTTCTATTGGCTGCATTTGAACGTTCCAAAGCTTCAAGCTTGCCCTTTATCATTTTGACGCGTTTGAGAACCTGTTGAACATCTTGATCCATTTTTGCTCGAAGATCTTTCATGGTTTTAGCGTTATGAACGATCTTGCTCTCTTCATTGGACTCTTGCAATTTTCTATACAACTTCTCCACTGATCTCATGTCTTCCTTCACATTCTCCACCTCATCAAAGAACTTATCCAGGTTCACATTTTCCTTTCCAGCCTCCACGTCATACATTTGAGACTCATTGTTCATGTCACTGTATTTTTTAAAGGAGCTTGAAAATAGGTCATTCATTTTGAAGAACAACAATGACTACCAACAACTCTTGTTTTCTATTTATTTATTTTTTTATTTTCTTTTTGTTAATTGATTTCTAATGTTGTTGGAAAATCAAGTAACAAAAAGATCTAACACGGTGATTGGTGTTTGTTCCCTTTTCTTTGTCCCTTTGAGAATCCTCCTATGGATTATGATCAGTTTTACGAACAGGGAGGAAACCGAAGGTGACAAAGGACAAAGGGAACCGATTGTCCTCAGCAAAAGTGTTTGGAACACAAGGTCCTTTTTTCTACTCGGGATGAAGGTATTAGGGGTGCATGGTTAATGTGAAACCAGGACCAACCAAATTAACCTGATGCTAATCATAGAAAGGAAATATACCAAAGGTTAATTACACTTGTATATTAACAAGTGGCAATGCGGTTTTTTCTGATAATATTTTATTTTCTCCCTTCAACTCACCCATTTTGGTATTTTGTTTTGTGGACTATTTTTTAGTTCAAATTTAAATTTTTCTCTAAACTTGAAAATAGTAAACAATATATAAGACGTAGAGAACTAGCACTGTTAGACTTTGCAACAACAACATCATATTTCTCTGTCAAAGGGGGACTTGCATCAATATTTTTCTTTTTACATAAAATATTACTTTAATCTGACGTTAAAGAACTGAGAGAACTATTTAAATTGTTGTCTAAGCATATTCAACTTCTTCCTCGATGGCATCGCCAAGCCAATGATGTAAATAATTATAACATCTAATTCATAATAATTGTATGTTGATCATCTACTATTAGAAAAAAATAATTATAAATCAAACAGATCGTCTGGAGAAGACTTTTTAACTGCAGACTAATCATATTCAGACATTGTAGTCTAAAATTTAATCATATTCAGACAATGTTAGCTTCATAGTTAAGAACTACAACCTAAATTGCTATCATGTTTTGAAAAGTGTAAATATATTTTAATTAAAATATGAAATCTAAAGCAAAGTACTAAATTGAGAGATAAAAAATCTCCAGCGAATTGAAATGGTTGCTTGCTGAAAACTAGTAAAATAATGGTCCCAAATTCGAATCATGAGAAACAGCGCACAGATACTAGAAAGCATAAACATGTTACAGGCTAAGAATAAATTGGGAGAATAAATTGGGAGAACAAATTAGGCATAGTTACATTTCCAACGTTGTTGAAATCAGGTGGCACGGTGAGCTCTCGAAAGAAACTAAACAGCTTCAACCCACTACCCCAATTCAGCTGCATTTCATAGTTTTCCATTTCCTACACAAACCACTAAGATGCCCACTTATATTACCTGAAATATATTGGTTTCTCACCATTTTTTTCCTACCCCTCTTTATGTACAAACATGAAAAAGCAAGAAGCCGAAGTGGATAAAATGTACAGCAAAATCTTTCCCCACTTCAATATAGCTTTGCAAGAACTTATCAATATGGCCGGAGCCAATATGATTTTCACACATTCATAGACAAAGATTGAGCATGTTCCTTATCAGTACTATGACTACTACTGCCATGGGTAACACCATTGCTAAGTTTATCTTCCCTCATTGCATCTCCTACCAGCTGTGACTGACTGCCAGCAGAATCTCCAGTACCCGAGTTCACAGTCTGCTGCTTCAGATACCTCTCAGTAGCATCATGGAGCAACTTCATCATGCCACCAGAATCTGAACCAGGGGACAATTCTTCTTCTCGCTCTGGCTGGATATTGAGGTCAATTTGGCCTTTGAATGGTGAAGCAGATGATTTTATTCTGTTAGGATCATCATCAGAACCATCATTACCCTCTTTGTTCTGGTTCGGGCTACTGTCACCTGTGTTACTACAGGGTAATGAATCTTCGTCATGCAAAATTTCAGACGAAGGTAGTGGTTGAGAATGTTGTTGCTGTTGCTTTTTACGAGTTGTCTCTGCTTCTTTTTCTGTTTGTTTCTTCTCGCGTCGTAACATAAGGGTACGGAAACGTCGCTTCACTGTTAAGCATACATTACACGTACATGTCTGCTTATGCTTGGGGCCCTTTCCACTGGGAGGTTGAATGCAAACGATGCAAGAACAGCCAGGTCTATGGCGCGGGTGCTTAGTTGTGGCCTGGGCGGATGCTGGGAGTGCTTCACCCTCTCCCAGGATAGCTAAATTTGCGAGGGTGTCGAGTCCCTCCAAAGCTTCAGCATTATCAGGATCCTGTTTGGCGGCTTTCATTTTCTTGGGAACAGCTGCCAAACAAATGCATTTAACAACATAGTTTTCATACTCTAAATGTATAAGTTCGTTCTACAAAAGATTACATCATACGTGACAGGGAATCTGAAACATTTGCTCAAGTGAAGCGATCAAACAATTCAAACCTGAATTACAAGGAGGTAGCAAATTCTCAAGTTGCTCTGCTGTCAGCTCTGGTGCAGCTGAACAAGAAGATCTAGCAGCACAGAGAATTTAATAAATAAAAAATAGTGCTCTGATATATTGGATACATGGTGATAGAGGTTTATAAAGTTTGGGTAAATGATTTAGCGGGACACCCTTGTTAGATTGATAAATTAATCACGCACTTGTGCAAGTGAACGTGAACTAAGTCGAGGGAAGAGGGTGGAAATTAACGTTGTATCTTGGCACGATACATGGTATGGCAGTGTTAATGTTTCAACCTCTTTCTCACTTCTTATATTTTCTCTCTCCAGCCAACCATGTCCTAAGGCAAAGGATGCTAGGTGTTGTATAATAAATTAAAATAGATAAATACATAACCTACCTAATTTGTTTGGATGATATGATGGAAAGGGAGAGAATGAAAAAGGAAAAAAAAAATGAGCGGAAATGAAAGTGGTTTACATTAGAATAAATAAAGAGAAATGAGAAGAAAGTATTTTATTATAATATTATTTTATATGATTTTTATTCTTTATATTATTATTATTTTACTCACTTATCATATTTCTGAAATTGAAAAATAAAAATAAAATAACCACGTACTCATTTATATCACCCCCATAATCGACAGGGTTGATTTTAACGTGACATATAATAAATTTGTATGAAAAAAAATTCACTTTCCCTCTGATTTCCCTTCGTTTGCATCTCAGAAAGTCAGGGTGCAAAGATGAAAAGAGAAAGTGAGGTGTACCCCATGTGAACGATGCTAGTCATAGCATTTTCACTTGAAATCGAAATAAATATCATGAAAGGATGTACATGTTAGCCAGATGTCTCTTAGGTTCAGATAGACACCCTCTTAAAAGATCACAGATCACTCTCGGCTAAAATATGACATGCATTCTTATTCACTCAGGAACGCTAATGAATTTCTTCTGCGTATTTACAGCTCAGAAAAAATGCAAATGATAACACAGGAGACCAAACACGCCAATGAGAATTAAGACAATGGATCACTCTTGTTACCTTTCTGGATCCCATGAATTATCAGCACACGTCCATTTTGATGGAAGAAGCGCACTTGCTGGTAATTTACGCCACTTGAGACAATCTTCGCATTGAGCCCACTGGATCTTTTCACTGAGACAAATACAGATCATTGCTGGCAATTAATTACGAGGTTAAATAAAGTAAAAATATCATCCAGTCTAAATGCGAAATTAAAGTGTTTTTTTGGATCTTAATGACGACATGCAAAACAATAAAATATATACATATCATCCCCCTCATGTTTGAGCATTATATCAAGATAAAATGAAATGTGAGGATGAGGAGTACTCTTGGAGTAACTTAATCCATCCTCTCTCTCCCTCTCTCTATATATGTAAAGGATATATCAACTGCTATGTAAATATATAAAAGAAGGTGACCAAATCTAATTAAGGATAAGTGATTTACCCCACATTATCACTGGTAAAAATTGTTGGCTTCCCAAGCACTGGAGCTTCCTGTAAAATTATTTTCAGCATGAAGGTTTCCACAATACATAATAATTTCCAGAACTCCTTCAATCAAATAAAGCACCAAGAAAGATGACCATAAGGTAGACACTAAAATTCCAATCCAACATTGGATGCACTACTCTAGAGACTGTGACGTCAGCTTTTAAGCCTGAGATGTGTTTAGTTGAAATGTGTTTAGCTTACGCAATCCCCAACTAAGAACAGTTGAGAATCATTAGTCTCCCCTTTTCCATTTCTTTTCAACCAGTGACTATTGAACTTCAGTATTTCTACTCCCAGATCCAATAATATACATTGAATTGACTATATTTCAAATAAGATTACACAATGGATAAACTATATTGCCTGCAGATGGACAAGTCAGAACTATCATTTTGTTGGTTTGTGCGACTATTTTGAAAATGAAAATGTATTATCATTTTTTATTGAAGTATAAAGCATCAAATGAGAGGATCTAAGTCATTACATCCCAAAAAGTATAAAAACATCAGCAATCCATAACACTTCCCGATATGAAGAGGGAATAATGGTACCTCGTATTCCTCAAATTCAAAACCTTCAATCACAACGATGCTCGGAATGTGGCTAGGAGGGGGCCGGAGCAGACCTTGAGCTTCTTGCCACGTAATCTTCAGCTCTATTAAATCCTCATTTTCAATTCTTAGACGTTTACTTTTTGAGCCCAATATGCCACTTTTTCTTTTTCTAGATATTAATGATTTGCTCCCCAGTGCTTCTTTTGCTATGTATCCTGACTTGTCAACTTTAGACCATGAATTGGGATCAGCCAATTCAACCTAAATGTATGGTGAAAAATGCAACCATGAGAATAATGTAAATGGCAATCTTTGGCAATTACAACGTAGTTAGTTGTTTAATACTAACTTCACCATGTGCAGAAAATCCATTTCCAGACTTATTAGTTTCATTGTCCTGCAAAAAGAAATATATGCACACTACATATGTAAATTGTAAATATACAAGTTCAAAATTTCATCAAACTAGGTAAATATAGAGGATTTGATATAAATACAAAATATGCAAACAAAAAATAACATTATTAGTTCAATTAATAAATTGTCCTTTATAAGAAAATATCCATGACTATAGTAACCTATGCTGACTTCAGGCCGGCAATCAGACAATATACAAAATTGAAGTACAATTATAGAGTACAGCGTTATAGAACCTTCGGACTGTATTCAAAAGATCTTAACTAAGGAAAGTGAAGAATTTGTACATGTCTCCCAACTAATGTAGCATGTATAATTATCCATACAAGCATTAGAGTTAACGATAGATCTAGTAGACAAAGCTTCAATCAATTGTATGACTTAGACTAAAACACATAACTACACCTCAGAAAATTATACATTGCGGCTGTTAAAACAATTACCTGGTCGGATGGCACAGCACTCGAAGCCTTTCTAAATCCCATAACCAACCTTCCCTCTGGCTCCAAACGGCTAAATGTTACTGAGAAAAACAACTCAGGTCAGCCCTAAAACTAGAACTCAACTGGATGGTGGTACAACAATCAGAAATGCGAGAAAAAAAAAAAACTACATAAGATTTAAAGACAGATGGATCCAATACGGATTGCACAAGGCAAGATCTTGAAGCATAATAATATAGAAGTCCTGAATGCAAGCGTAAGAAATATGGCCAGCTTTACCAGGCAAATTAAACACAGAATAAAGTTTAATAAAACCAAAATCCTTTGAATTGAATAAAATAGCATCATGTTCAGTTGTGAGAGATATTTAAGCCGGGATGTTGGAGATATTTAAGAACATCTTTAGATTGTATTGAAATATCTTTCTTCTTTCTTGATTATTTCTTTACGTAGGGCCTGCTTTTGTACCCTTTTTTCGAAAGAAAATGTTTTCAATTACAAGATTATGCAAGCTTTTTTGTGGAAATAACCGTTTCTACTACTTTTTATCAAATTTTCAAATTTCTGCTTATGAAAAATAGCTCTATAAATGTAGTATATAAATCACTATTTTTTTCTAGCTTAAATAAAGTAAATTCTTGACTAGGTAGTTAGCCATAAGGTGCCAGTGGGTCAGGATGAGCAAAGAGGTACTGTTAAAACTTATCCACAGGTTTTTTTATATTCACAGATATCCATTAATATTTTCAAAAATTTAAAGAAAATATAAAACAAAAATTAATTGACAATTCTTTTGCAAGATTTAGACTCCCAATCGTGGCACATACCTCTATGAATTTAGTTTAATTATTCTCTCAATTCTTCTAAAAATACTGTTTAAAGATCCGCAGATTTACATTCTTTTTCTCCCATAAACAATGCACAAGATTTGTAATACTCTTTAAAAGAATAAAATAATTCAAACTATTTAAAAAATTCTCCTTCTAAAATATAAATTCAAATACGGCAACATCACATCAAGGCTTAAGTTCTCAGTAAGCCAAATATATCAATAAAAGCGCACTTAAATAAATCAAAGTTGGTGGGTCGGACATCTACAGGTACCGGTAGTAAGATATCCATCTCCTTCCCGGGTAGAGAAAAAACTATTCCGATTAGTAGTACATGACCTAACTATTAGTACATTTCAATAATCTATTCCATGATATTATTTGTCATCTTTGTCTCTCTTATTTTTCTTTCTCAACACTTAACCCATAATTCCTAACAATGGGCACGGAGAGGTTCGTGCAAATATAATTCATGAGACTAAAGTTTCACTTAAAGGGAAATGAACAAGAAGAAAATTCTATCTATCTATCTATATATATATATATATATTCCAATACGCAAATCACCTTTGTGACAATGTCTTACCAGTGTCACCAGCCTGTAACTGCATGGACTGTATGCATGGAGTGACACCCTCTAAAACATACATTCTGCTGTTATTGTTTGGCCAGAAGCGAAATTGAAATATCCATTCCTTTCCCTTTGCATCAAGGATTTTAAGCGGCAATCCTTCAGGCTGAGAAATTGGTGGGAAGTAGGTCTGTCTCATGGAACAGAATACAATGTTATATAACCCTTGATAGAATATTCATTAAAAAACATATAGATGACAATGCCAATAAGAAATAATTACTACGGCCAATACAAAGAAGCAATTTCACACCTTCAGTAAAATCCAAAATGATACAGACGACTAACTATTCTGCAGTTAATGAAACTATAATCGACCAACATCGAGTACTTAAAGAGTGCATAAAATTATATTATTTATCATGGAGACATTTGAATAATAAGTACATTTAACAATATACAGATTTTTAACATGCTTCTGAAAAAGCCTATTCTTGATATTCATAAAATTTAAAAAGGGCAGCTAGGAAGCTAAGGAAAAACAAGGTAAACCCGAAGCCTTTTCATCATTCAAATCCCAAACACTTATCTAGAATTCTCAAAATGACCGGAAGTCCCCTACCCTGACATTTTGAGGACTACAAAATCCTTTTGACAGAATTGATATAACTATCAGTGATTCAGTGACCTTTCTTCCAGCTCCATCTACTTAATCATACTATTCATTCATACTGTTCTTGATCACAAGTATGCAGCTCACGCTTCTAGTTTACTATATGCATTCCAGAGAAACATAAGCAAAGATAATATTATTACAACTAACAGTCAAAAGGAAACAATAAAATTATGGTATTAAAGTATCCCAAAGGACAAACGGTCAATTGTCAATTATCATAACTTCTAAACTAAAACTTCAGTTTACAGCGAACATAAAGCATCTATGGAACTTAAACCAAAAATACTATCCCATGAGAAGCTTGAAGAATCTCAAGACCAACCTCAGCACACTTTTTGGGTAGGACTAAACGCCCAATTCGTCCAGCATCACTTGCACTCAAGGTTTTCTGAAACAAGGGAGTAATTACAGAATTTGAACTGTGATGGAGTTAAGATATTGTAGCTTCAAGTATGGCATTAGAAATAATTGGAAATCAAAGAGCATTAAAATAGTTATTATCAAAACCAACAGCACAATTATGTGATTTGAAGGATACTCTATGGATATTTGTTGTAGTTCAAGATCAGTACATCTGGGCCAGTACCGTGGCAGCAACTGGTTTCTTCCTCGGGCATCTGCTCGCGGTCGCCCATTGCGAACCTGAGCCTCACCTGATGAGTCAGGTGCTAAATGCATAGTGCCATTAAAATGCTTTCCTGGAGGTGGTGGAGTTTGTTGAGGGTGACTTCCAGTTACCCCAAGCTGGCCATTTCTTTCATTTTGGCATGAATTAGGCACCGGCAAACCAAATGGTTGAGTCGATGACTCTTCCTTCAGAGAAGAAGGCTGCTGACACATATTTAAACATGAACTTGCTTTGTCCTCATTCCTCATTCCTGAAATATAATGAAGAATCAGGTTATACATCATACTTCAAGTTATTAAGAGATCATTCCACCTTCTAAACCAGATAACAGAAACGCAAGAAAGTTCAGAGAATGTCAAAGCTTGCATTACCATTCATAAGCTTCATCTCCCGTGGGCAAATTGTAACATTCCAATGAACTGGTAATCCAGTATAATCCTCGCTTTTCTTTTCCAAGGCTGAGGCAGGTAACCTTTCATTGCAATACATTTTGTCAAAGCTATTGGATAATTCAGCTAAAGAAGGCACATCTGGTATCAGGTCAGTCGAAGAAGCAGAATTGAACAGACTGGGCGCTTGCTTCCAGGGTACAGGACCTGATCCAGCCAACTGATTCCAACCTTTAGCAGATAGATCTCTAAGTCTATCAGATAAACGATTTTGAAGGGAAAAAGATTGTGGCCACGGCAGGTTAGAAGGCTGAGAAACAGATAACAAAATAGAGTCACTATGGCAAAACTGTTTCATTCAATGATCCAAACAGGACATAAAAATAAGATATTGTCTAAGCATCATGATTCAGCAATCAATTCAACTCGATTGCTCACCATGGAGTTTAAGATTTAAAGGAATAAGGTAGTAGTAACAAGAGGAAATTAGTAACTAAGAGAGGACATGTGTAAACCCTGAGTAGAAAAATAAAGGCAAACCCTTACTGCTGGTTCCATATTCATAAAGTTAGATATCCCAAATTAAAAAAAAAAAAACAAACAAACAAACAAAACCAAGAGAGGTAACCCAAAAAAGATGTGGAAAGAAAGAGAGGAAATGGAAAGACAGGACAAACTAATACAGAAGTGTCAAAAAATGTCTCAACAATATATAGTAGGCTTGTCTGGCCATAATTTAATAGGAAGAGCAGCAAAGGAAAATTGAAGTAATTATCTAAAACTGGCATTCCTTATAATTGATTCCATGGACTTTTTTTATGTGATTATAAATGCCAAATTAAAATAAGAACTCCAGCCTCAATATCTTTCAATTTCGTCACACACTTCTTGATGAACTGGTCCTTCTCAGATTTACTTTGAAACAACATATAATATTTCAACCAAGAATCTTCACCTTATTTGTCCGTTGACAATGAAATGACAACTTCAATAGTTCGTTTTGCCATAAACGCAAAAACAAAGAGGGCATGAATAAAACACACAGGACACTCATACATGTTATACGAAGCACTAAAAATCAAGCCCAAACAGGAGAGGGAAACACTAAAGTCCGTTCAATAAAGAAACTTACCATAATAATATTTTTGCGGGCACATGCATAACATTCGATCCCTCCGGGATCCAGCAACATGAAGGAATGACTTGAAACAATACATCCACAATGAACTCTCTGCAAAGAACGATTAATCATCAGTTAAAACTACATAATTCAAACTTGGTCATGGGAATCAGTGTAAAACCCTTTGCCTCAAACATAGTAACAGGAACACCATAAAGCATTCAAGCAACAGTAATCATCAATTAAGATTACATGATCCAAACTCAGCTTTGGAAACCTATGTAACATCCTTTGCATTGAACATAGTAACAGTAACAGTAACATTTATAAAGCAATTCAAACAACCATAAAAAAGACTTGGCTCACCTTTCTACAAGTCTCACAACTCCTCCAACCAGAAGCATTTGAGTGGAAAATTTCACAGAACCTCCCTTCTTCAAAAGCAGAGCTAAGTATCACAGAACAACCAAATTTTACAAAATGAATAGCACATGTGCATCATGCACGAGGACAATATCAAAACATATGATAAGTAACAGGCAAGATTATTTACATATAGCCAACTAAATTCTTGTACACGTCATTTCCCATCGAGCACAAAAGACAAATTAAGTTATATATGATCGCTCTTTCTACCATAAAGAAAGAGTGAAAACAAATGTTTATGCAATCAGAAAGGTCAACCTCCGCTATTGAACCTATTAAAACCTCTTATGGCAGCAATAACCTATTAAAACCTCTTTTAACCAGATAACACATTGGATGCACATCACCTATGTGGTTTGTGCACAAACCGAGCACAGTAATAAAAATACAAATAATTTAGAGAATCACATTAACTAAAAATAATTTGGGATGAACAGTGCAGAATCTGATTGAAGATAAGCATTCAGACAGAATAAGTTAATCACGTTAACAACAGATACAAAACAGCTTTTTAAATGAATATGGAAAACAATATGTCGGAGCCACCCTAATAGAAGGGGAAGAAAATGCTCAACTCAAACTAAGCATTCGAAAAGTACACAAAAAATGGAAAAGAGAAATATTCATATAGAGAATAATGACTTCAAAAACCATCACTTGAAAAAACAAGGAATAACCTCGATCACTGAACATCTACTGAAGCAACAGAAAAGAAAGAAGTGATTCATTAGTAAGGAGATCTAAAACTATCGAAGAAAAAAGGAATATCCATCTAATATTAAACTTTAGTTCAATGAGACCAATCCTAATATCTCTCACTTAGTGTAATCCCCGATCCCTACTACAATGAGAACTATTTTTTTTTTTAAATAAATGTTGCCTAAAACACAAATAGGTAATAGTTTATTTAACTTCTCTCCCTCTCTTTAGAAGAGACAATTTCTCCATGCTAAAATGCAGATTAAGTAATAGCACTTAACTTACAGCAAATAGCACATCGCATAGTGCTTTGAAAAATATAACATAAATTTAAATACTTTTGGTATATTTAATATAATTCAAAATGACAATGACGAGTAAATAAACTACCAATGTATAAACTCTCAATGAAAAAAGTATTCATACAACTCCAGAATAATCAAATTCTAAATGACTAACTATAAAACCTAACATTAAACATTTTAAATAATATAATTACCATTCATCGATAAAAGTATGAGTATCAAAGTATCAACTTTAAATGATTTCAACTTCTTGGCATAGACCTTCATTGACTACAAACAACCCACAATGTTCCTGCTAGGTACAATTGGTCACACGGAGCAATCATCACTATCGAGCTCTACCAAAAACCAAATTTAAGTAAAACAATTTAAAGCAAGGCACATTTTAAAAGTTTCTATTCTCTAGATTTCTTAGGTCCTCCACCAGCCCTTTAATCAGACCACCTCTCATTTGATCGACTGTCTCGTCGGAGACTCTACCGGTCTCCTTATCAATGGACCAAGTCACCAAGCCACGTTTCCATTATCGTCTCCTCAACAAGTGCATATGGTCAACATAGAAAGAAAAAACACCAGAACTAAGAAACTTTTCAAAGTACAGTAGTACACTTATAGGCTAGCACGAAGACCAGTTGCATGTGCCATATCCCAGTATCAATAACTACGTCAACAATGTCCACACTAAACAAATACACTTAGCACAGGAGCTCATACAAAATTTCTGTTCTGGATGAAACAGCGACAAGAAACGGCTAGGAATTCATAACTACATAACCTTAAAAGCACCAATCCCGTCGCTATGCCTAACTTAGTTCCAAACTTGAAACACAACAGAATTAGATAAGAACCAATTACATCTCCGACAGCAATAACTCTATGAAGTAGTGAAATCAAAGAGGTGCGTTGAACCCATACCACCAAATCCCCAAAGACAAAGAGAGAGACGTCTGTCATTTACTTCAAAATCGTCGTAAGTCTATCTCTTCCGTTTAAAAAAAAATAGACTGATTCACATCACAAACCTAATTACCTAATACCCTCCAAAAAAATAATGTCTTTTTTTTAAAACAACATAATAAAGCAGTAAACTTTATCCAAATTTGCAGGAGGAATGCCTAAACCTAGAAACCTCAGCTAACTAATAATAATCCCAATCTCTTTAACTACTGCCACGTGTACCTTGCTCCAAAATCCAAATTCAAAAAATAAACAGAAACACAGAAATGAAAAGTTTTTAATTTTTTTAATATAAAAGAAGCAAGAAATAGGAATTTTGGTTTTGTAAAAAAGTTCAAATAGAACACTGTGTGAGTCAACAAAATAGTGAAACGGTAAAATTACTAACCCGCATCGATCGCAGAGCTCGGCTAGTTCTCCGCTACGGAGCCTCCACCCTTTCTTAGGTCTTTCGGGCCTCAATTCTTTGCAGTCAGAATTGAAGCACAGTTTGGTCGAAGAAGAAGCCGAAGCCATAGCGGCTCTGAACCCCACCGAATCCACAACCGCAACGGTTTGCGCGGCCTGATCTGCAATCAGCGAGAGAAAGAGAGGAAGGAGAGAGAAAAAGAAGAGGGTTTTAGAGAGAGAAAGCAGAGAAGAAGGACCAGTGAGTGTTTTGTAAGTGAGAGAAAGTGTGAAAACGGGGTTTTTAAAAAAAGTAGTAGTTGTTGTACCACTACTGTTCATTCGGCGTCGTCGTTTCTCTCTCCCTCCCTTTCATAACTTTTCCTTCTCTCCTCCTTTTTTCCCTCTTCCACGGACAAAATGGGAAATTTTCGCATATCATTGCTTACCCTCTCTCTTCTAAACTATATATATTTTTTAAAATTTCAAATCAAACTGAATCATATATAAAAAATTTATTAATCTTTTAAAAAATGGTTATAAATGTTTTTGTTTCTTCTTATTATTATTATTACTGTTATCATATTATTTCATTCCATAAAAAACACTACTCTGCCACCAGTCTCTCCTTGATGTGGGTTAGCCTTGTCCGTTTTCACATTAAAGAAGAAAACAACCGATGAGGGTCTCATTTAATAAAATAATAATAAACTGAGAGTTATTTAAACGTTACGTAATAATAATAATAATAATATACCATATACTTTATGTTATAGTATTTATGATTTACATTTACATAAGATAATGTCTTGGTGATTCCAAAAATGGAAGCACACATTGCAATTGTTGATAACAAAGAACCTGGTTGAACTATAAACTATAATGGGTAAAATTGGAATGTGAGGTGTAAAAATTGGTGATGGGGTTGTTATTGTGTATAGATAAAGAAAAGAGTGAAACATAGACGGAGCAAACACGACAAGGGCAGATCGGTAATTGTAGGGGGTTTGACTGGTGCCGGACGCGTTGGAATCGAAGTTAAGGAATGAGGATAATGCAAGCACGTGAAAGGAATGGAGGGAGCGCGTGGAGTCAAGCTCTCACGCGCTGCGCCTGGGATTGTTAAGTTACAATATCCAATTATCTTGCATGGCCCGCTACCTCACGCTACGCAATCACGTAATTCGTAACTCCAACACCTATTTCCACTTCTATCTTGTTTGGGGCACGCGCTTTTTCGTTTTTAAGTTTCACATTATATTTCGAAGAACTTTAGAAAATTGTCTTTTTATTTTTGTAATCAGTTTAATGTAACGTCGTGTTTGGAGAATTTTCTTGAAGGGTTTTTTTTTTTTATTACAAATTAAAACGAGTATATACATAAATTAAAAACAAACATTTTGAAATAAATAATTCTTAAAAATATACGCCTCATTAATCAGGTTCGGTGATTAAATTTAATTTATTAAATTTAAAATAAATAAAAAAAGGCTCTTCTCAATTGGATATAGTCATAAATGTGTGTCCATTAGGAGATGTGTAATCAGTTGAAAGATAATAAGACTTAAATATACGAAGACCAAGAATTCAAAATAAAGTAAGTGGGAAGATAACACAGTTCACTGGAAGGACAAATGAGATTTAGAAATAACATTGAGACTAATGAATAATTTGACTTGGAAAATATTAAAGAATAAAAAGATTATATTTAAAATTAAAAGCAGTACTTCTAGGGAAGTTTGGAGATGAATTAGGTATAGTTATATTTACGGATGAAGAATTATGAGAATTGATGCATGAAACCAAACTTCCCAACCATGCAAGTCAGTACTCTGCACATTTCTTGATTTTCATAAATAGAATGCATAATTTAGTGGGTATTTATAAAATTTGTGCACGTTAAGATTAAGACAACCCGTGTTCCATGCTAGAAGAGGTAGTTTGGGAGCAATGGATGTTCCAACAAGATGCATGCATTGAAGATGAAAATGACAAGGCCAACAACCAATTTGACAGGGGTTGGAAAATTCCATAGTCATCCTTAATTATCGCTGGAGATGAAAAAGGACAAGAAACAGTTTTTCATTTTTGGTCTGATCATATGATAAACACTATAGTGTGAGAGACAAGTTGTTGCACAAAAGAGATTACAAACCAATCTCGACCACATCTAAGCATCTACGTTTCATGTGGCAACGACGTTGTTTTCCTCGTTGCTTGTTTCCTCCGAAAAACCAACACGTTTGCATAGTACTCGAACTCAAGGGATTATTGCAACCATTCAATCCATAGATTAATTCTAGGTTAATTCAAATTTTGTTCCAGCCATAACTAGGCACCAGTTTCAAAAATGAAAGGTTTTCGTAACTAAAGGATGCACGTAGAATTTTTTTTCTTTTTTTTTTCTCTTTTCTATGCTAAGTTGATTAGAAAAACAAAGAGTGCGAGACCAATCCAAAATTTGTTCTCTAATATGATGGATAAGCATTGATCAATTATTAATAATTAATTACCTATTATAACGAGTGAGTTTGTTTGTAACTTTTTTATTATTTGTTATTATACTTATGGGACGAGAGTAAATTATAAGATCAAATATATAATATAAATTTTTTCTTGTATATAATGATACTGTATACAAATATTATGGCGACAATATCAAGATTTGAGTATATGTATATCGAGTGTATTATATATATGTCTAAATATATAATAATTATTTGTGTTTATATGTATTTTACTCTTATGGTATAATAAAATATCATGGTCTAACCAATTACATATTGGTAAAGACAACTTACATGACAAGCGCATAAGATTAAGGCATCATAAACATAATTGATTAACTAATGACTAATCAAGTAAATTAATTATATATATAATGCTCATTTAGACCCTCTTCTCAATCTTAAAAAGATGTGCACCTAAAACATCTATGCTTAAAAACACGAAATTTGAAGCATTTTCTCTCTATCTAAAACTACTTCTAAATCTTGAAATATATCGATCTTAGTATCTGTCATTCCATTTATTTATTTATTTATATTTTGAATCTCAATTGACTAAAATACTTCCCGTACTTTTATTCATCCATGAAAATATCACTTATAAAATATCCTATTACTCTTCCTAATTTACAAAAAATATCACTATGAAAATACTTATTATTATGTATTAATATTATTGTTATTATTATGTATTATTATTACTATTATTATTATTATTATTAAAATTATTATTATTATTATTATTATTATTATATTAGTAGTATTATTTTATTACCGTTATTACTATTATTATCATTACTACATTATATGTTATTATTGTTAATATTATATATTATTAGTATTAGTATTATTATTGTATTATTACTATTAATAATATAATTATTAATATTATTAGTATTATTGTTATTATT
The DNA here is from genome assembly GCF_029865625.1 of Vigna umbellata. Lineage (NCBI taxonomy): Eukaryota > Viridiplantae > Streptophyta > Magnoliopsida > Fabales > Fabaceae > Vigna > Vigna umbellata. The sequence continues at coordinate 68,929,898 of NC_142169.1, forward strand.
GTTATTATATATTATTGCTATTATTGGTAATATTATATGTTATTATTAGTCGTGAAATTATCAATGTTATGTTATTATTAATATTTTAGTATTTGTATTGTTATTATTAATTTTGTTAATATTGTTATTCTTAGTATTATTATTACACATTTTTTATTATTAGTATTACTATGATTATATTTTAATATTAAATTTATATTGTTATTTTTTACGGGATTATGTTTTACAACATTTTTATATTTTTACTTTATCAACACTTTTGATTGTATATATTTCTCTGTCCCATATATCCATATGTTTCTATTTACAAATTTTCGTATTATTTTTATTTTACTCGGAATCGTTCATGAGTGTTAATAAAAAAGCATTTATTTAATATGGTTAATCTTTTTATATATTTTGTTCACTAAAATTAATTATCATCTGGCATATATTGTTAATGAGTCTGTCGATGAAAGATCATTAGAAAGAAACATTACTGATAAACTATAAATTCAACTTACATACACATAATTAACATAATCTCCAAACCACAAGATGAATTTTACATGTCTTTTTCATTCTACAATACTCTACTTTTTCATTTATAATTGATATGTAATGACATTTGGATTACCAAATCATATTATTATATAAAGTAGTTTTTGTACATTTATTTTTCTCTCTTGAGAGTATTGAAGTATGATTTTTCCGTAAGGATATTACCATGCTAGGTAATCAAAGACAAAATAAGACAAACGAAATTAATTAAGCAATAAACCCTTATCTTTTGGTTTATCTCTCAAGAGGATTAGACTTGCCGACTAATCTTACTATAAGTATGCTACTTTATATACTATCTTCATCTTCTTTAGGTATCATTCTTCTATATTAGTGGTTGCGTAAAAATATGATTTTTTTTATCATTAGCTTTTGTAATGTTATGTGATTAGTTCATAACTCTACGTGGGCACATTAATTTTCACTGAATTTATATATTACTATTTGACTTTGACAGGAACATTTATAATGACATGTTTGATGTCATAGATTTTATATTAATGTTATCTTATTTGCAATGATACTCTCAACTAGTAACATCATATACGACAAAAAAAACTTTAGGTTTAATTTTCACATATGAATACTCAATTGTCCATGATTAAGGCATGCCACATATGTCCAACCTAGTAATGTTATAGCTTTTGAAAGGTGTGAGTGAGTGTTTTTAAAGTATTGGATAATAAAATGATGGTTATGGATATTAGAAAAATTTAATTTAAAGTAATTGAGAATATTAAAAATGTGCCAATGCTTCTTAACACTATTTCTTAAAAGTATCTGTTGGGAAAAGCAGTGAGTTAACCTAAGATGCAGTGATTGATTTTTTATATTTCAAGGTTAAAACATTGTTTTTTAATTAATATAAAATATAAATTTAATTGACTCTTGAGCATGACTATTTTACTGTGAAATTGTGATTGTAATTATATTATATCTGTTAACAATTAATATGTAAAAATATTTCTATTGCAGGGTCACAATAGTATGACGTTAGTATGGTGAAATCTCAATATTAAAGGATATGTCACAAAATTCATTATAGTTAATGTAAATAAAAACATGTTTTTTCTACTAGTAGTCAAATGACGAGTCTTATTATATTCTTATATTAAAGTATAAATTATAAAAGAATCTTAAGGTAATACTATGCAATGAAAACCATGAGATAAAAAAAAATTACAATTAAAATGTCAAATGTCTTAAATTCTTTTTTATAGTGTTTTTTTGAGTTGAATGATTATTTATAGAACAATATTTAACGAAATTGTTTTAAAACTGCAACAGCACAGATTATAGAAGTTTAATTTTATTGGCAGAATCAATTTTAAAAGAATAAACTACATTAAACCCTTTTTTTTTTGTTTCAGGGGATTTTTTTAGTTATTAAAATATGCACGATTTCAGAATACGTTTACTTAAAATATGCTATACATGTGATAATGAGTTAAAGAAAGAAAAACATATATAAATTATCTTTCATTTTAACAGGTAAAGATTCATGGCTTTTGGACATATGAGAAAACCGGTTGATTAGTGTGTTATAGACAATTCCATTTTAAAATATTATTTTATTTTCTGCATATTATTATTTAACAATTACTTGTATTCATCTTCCCATGTTGAAGTTTGACCCTTGAAAAGCAGTGGCGGTTTTTTCAAGGTTGTTAAAACTTTGGTCCATTCATTAATGACAATGAACTTTAACTTTCTTCCTTCAAGCTCAAGATGCCAAAGATAAATTCTCATGCATTACATACTCTACCATTAAAAAACAAATGATTAACTTATACTGAATCTGATATTTTTAATCCAAACCTTAAATTTGTTACCAAAGGATACATTTTATAAGACATCTTTTTTTACCGATTTTATTTTTATTAATTAAATTGTTTTATCTTTTAAATTATGATTATTTTTTAAAATTAAATTAATTAATTATAATAAATTTATATCTATTCTTATTAATCTCAATTAATTTATTATTTTATTCTTTAAGTCTTATAATTATTTTTAAAATTTTAATTAATTACTTATGACATTATTATAAAAATAAATAATTATTTCTTTTAATAATTATAATAAAAAAATTATTTGTTCATATATATATAACTATATAAAATAAGAGATAAAGTTAATTTATAGATAATTTTGTAAGATTTAATTAAATTTAGAATCTAGTTATGATATAGTTACAATTTATTATAATAAAATTTACTGTTTCTCTTAAATAATGAGAGATATTGTTAAATTGTATAAATAAAAATAAATTGTATTTAAATATTAATTTTATAAAATTAAATTAGATTTAAAATATATCTCTTAATATTTAGTTTATGTTTTTGTTTTTAATTTTTAAATTAAATTTTTTTTATCAATTTTATCCTTTAAGTAATATTTTTTTACATATAACTGTTTTCTTTATTTTTACTATTTTTTAAAACTTTAATTATTTTTTAAACTGAAATATGTCTCTATCACACACACATAGACAAAAATACATATATCATGGATTCTAAGTTTTAAGGTTAAGGGTATTTTAATAATTTTCATTCTCAAAACTAAAATAAAAAAAGAAAACCCCTCAAACCCTTACTCACGTCCCTTGTTCCTCTCAACCATTTATCTTTCATCTCTCTCACTCCAACATTTTTTTTGTCATTCTACTGCAGCTCCAAGAAAAAATCACCCTTAAAAAATTTGTCTTTGTAAAGAATTGAGTCATTGACATATTCACCTTCAGGCAAAGGTTCATTGAAGATCTCTTAAATTTCACTATCTTCAGTAACCTCTCTAATTTCATCATCTGCATATGTTGAATCATCATCTCTAAAAAAAACCCTCCATACCAATTACCAATTCCTTGCTTGTGAAAATTAGATAAAAAATTATATACGACAAAAATTATAAAATGAAAACTCATTATAAAATTATTTTTTGTAAGAAATTGTTTAACAACTAGTGTTTCTGATTTTTTTTCAAGTCAATTACCAATTCCTTTGATGTCATTATGCTTGTGAAAATTAGAAAAAATTAGATAAGACAAATTATAAAATGAAAACTCATTATAAAATCATTTTTTGTAAGAAATTGTTTAACAACGAATATTTATGATTTTTTCCAGGTCAATTACCTTATGCTTGTGAAAATTGGATAAAATTAGATAAGACAAAAATTATAAAATGAAAATTCATTATAAAATCATTTTTTGTAAGATTGTTTAACGACAATTGAGAGAAATGAAAGAGAAAGGGTTGTGAGGAATGAGAGAGGTGAGTAAGGGTTTAGGGGTTTCTTTTGTTTAGTTTTGAGAATGAAAATTATTAAAATACCCTTAACCTTAAAACTTAGAATCCATAATATATGAGACTATTGGGTACACGAGTTAAAACAGACGTACACAAGTTAGCAAAGCCCGATAGTCACATATATTATGGAGTCTAATTTTTATTCTCAAAACTAAAAAAAACAAGAAACCCCAAAACCCTTAATCAAATCTCTCATTCCTCTAAACTCTTTATCTTTCATCTCTCTCACTCCACACATTTCCTCTGTCATCCTATGGTAGCCTCAACTGAAAAAAATTAGAAACACTAGCGGTTAAACAATCTTACAAAAAATGATTTTATAACAAGTTTTTATTTTATAATTTTTATCTTATATAATTTTATCTAATTTTCACAAGCATAATGACATCAAAAGAATTGGTAATTGGCCTGAAAAAGATCAGAAGCACTCGTTGTTAAATAATTTCTTACAAAAACTGATTTTATAATGAGTTTTCATTTTTATCTTATCTAATTTTATCTAATTTTCACAAACATAATGACATCCGAAGGAATTGGTAACTGACCTAAATGGTTATTTTTAGAGATGATTATTCACCATTTACAGATGATGAAATTAAAGAGGTTAGTAAAGATGATGAAATTGAAGAGATCTTGAATGAACTTTTGTCTGAAAGTGCATATGTCAATGACTCAACTCTTTAGAAAGACAACTTGTTTAACTTCTGATTTTTTAGGGTATTTTTGTTTACTAAAACATAATACACGTTACTAAAACGTTCCAACTGAAAAACAAGCATCTAACAACTACATTACATTAACATAATACCATCCCATATTTTGCAGAGCAACTTTACCGAACAAATATTCGCTACACAACTAACAGTAATTCGAGGGAACAAATGTTAGAAACAATATGTAAATTTTATTCAATAATTTATATTTTCAAAATTAAAATTCTCAAAAAGAAAAATGCAAAGTTGAATTATAAAATTTGTAACAACCAATCCTCATAATTAACAATTATTTTTTACATGAACGATATATTTTTTAAAAGTTTTAGCATAGTAATTTTATTCAAAAGCTACGTTTGAAATAAATAGAAACATATTTTATAGCACCTTTAAGTAAATGAGCTAAAAAAACATAATATGAAGAGAAATTTATATTGTAATTTTTTCATAACCTATAATTTTTTTTTATAATTATGAATGAAATAGTAAGACTCGTCCTCACCTTCATTGTTATCCCTATTGAGAACAAATGTTGTGTTCTCCGCCTGAATCAAATTTGTGAATTTTGCATTAGTATCTCCTAGGAAATTCACAGAGATTGAATTTTTTTTTCAATGTTTTTCCAATAAACAAAAAATATTATAATTAAAACGTTTAACTGGAATTTTTAATTAATAAAAAACTTTTAATACACAATAACTTAATATAAAAAAAATATAAACTAAACCCAAAATACAAATAAAAACAATAACAAATTAAAAATAAAAAATAAAAATAATATATCTAACATTACAAAACCTAGTTTACTAATTTATTTATTTTAACCAATGGTTATTGGTATAATAGAATATAAGAAATATAAGTTTTTGCAATAAGACATAACACATGAAATTTCACTGTAAAACGTTATTTAGACCCTTATCAAATTTAATCAAGCAATGAAGATTTGATTTTAATCATACGAGTACAAAGTGGGGCACGGCCCCACTTTTATCATGTATACTCTAATTTATGTGGTGCTGTACAAGATAAACAACTCATGGAAGGTTCTGTTTGTACATGTGTGTAAACTGTAAACAAATTTCACCAAAGTGAATGGGCTGAGAAAAATAATTAAACCAAAGATTGTGTGTGAAAACTCATCATACAGTACTACCAACGGAATTAGTACTTAGTCTAGTAAGTTTGAAAAAATCCATGACAAGACAAAAAAAGTACTATATCGGAGTAAAAAGTGTTGCTAAACCTTGATCCACTGCTATCTGTAATTTATCATAGGTCATCAAAGTCTTCTCCTCACACTTGTAAGTTCCTTTCCCTCTTGCCAGAACCTCACCATCTGCATCTATGATCCCTTCTTTCTCTTGGTCCTTGGTGCGTGGACCAGGTTGCAAGCTGAAAGCTTTCACCTGCATAATGTTGTGAAGATACAAACTTTATTAAGTTTCCTTACGCAAATAAACCAAAGCATGGCCATTTCAGAAGCTCGAAGTAACTGCTACAAAAAGCATTGTGCTTAAACATATTGATGATCAAACCTTTAGGTACGTGACGTACTGAGATTTTACATGTCCTCCTGTATTCAACTCTGACATCATTGATAGTAATGGTAGCGTTGGGCAATTCTTGATGATGATCAAGTCCAGATAACCATCAGAGAACTGCATTACAAGATCACAGCAACAAAAGATCAAGCCCGTAAGTAATAATGCTTATCATACATACGCATCCGTATGTGAGCTTGTGTATAACACAATGTCTCCCACTAGGCAGAAACTTATGAAAGAGAAAATTTAGACCATTAACAATATTCAGACGAATTTTCTTAGATGTGAAAAATCCAGGCAGCAATCAAAGACTTGAGATATTTATACTCTATTGTGCTTATTTTAATCTTCAATTTCCATGCATTTTTGCTAGTGGATCATTAAAATCCAGAAAAGTAAGAGGCAAATAATCATTTCTTTTTGAAACAGCTACCATAGGGTGTTATGCTGTCAAATTGATACATAACCGGTGCTAGTAACGGTGTCATCACTGTCATATAAAATTGGAAACATTTCCCAGTTATATGTTCATGAATAGAAGTGTGAGAAATCAAGAGGACATGCTTGAATCGTAGCCACTCAAAACTAACCTTTGCATCAGGTGCTGCCATTGTGTCTTCCGCACCCCAAGGCACATTGTGAAGCCAGACAGAAATAAAGGGTCCATTTATAACTCTCCAATTCAAATTTTCCACGTTTATTTCAGGTCCTAGATAACAAGGCCTTTGTTTATTAGTATGTTCTGCTTCACTTGTATCACTGTTGCTTCCTTTGCTAGTAGTAGGTTTTCCAGGGTAACTTGTGGGCTCCCCAAAAGCTTCAAACCCAGGTGCAGGCACAAAAGAAACACATCCAATGTATTGCCTCAAGTTCAAGAGTCGACAGAGGCCCTGAATCAGGAAAGCAGTGAGTGAAGAAAACTATAATGAACAAATTCAATCACTTATCTGTCAAACGAATCCCACTGCAAGTTTTACGATGAAATTCAAAATAGCTTCTAGCATGTCATAAAACTACCCACTTCTTTTATAAAAAAAATTATGATTTCTAAACAAATTGAAAATAGCTTATGCTATTTTTGTAATCTCTAAACAATAATCGCTAGATTGTCTTACTAATCAGTTTTTTCTAATCTGTAACAAACTGACCCATATTCTATTCTAGTGCTATAAATCAAGACTGTATTTTCTTAACTAAGTATCAGAAGACATTCTACATCGCATAAATAGCTTCACATTGTAAAATACAAGAAACTAAAGCACATGGCCAGCAATTTAATGCTTATTTTTCTTTTATTCATGTTCCTTCCATCAAACCAAGTAAGGAGAAGATAATTACGATGATTACCCATATAAGAGAGACACATATAAGTGAAAGAAAAACATCATAAATAAACATGTGGAAATTGTAAAATGGATTACTGACATAGAAATCAAGTCGAGCGCTCCCCATCCACCTGTACTTTTCAGACTCTATGTCAATATCTGCCACCAGACCTGAAATAGAATAGTACCTCCAGTTTTATAATATGTCAAACGAATTGCATGGTTGGAATCATATGCAGACTCAAGTAGGGCGGGGATAAATCAAGAAAAGAAAGAATGAAATACAAACAGTTAGCCTAGATGTTTTAGCACATCTGCTGCAACCACTTCACTGAATAGTCCATTACACAGAGAGAGTAGTTACCCCATGCAAGCATCAATATACTGAAAAATCTGATTTCTCCTTGTATGATGGTAGCCACATCAAGTGGTCGTTTATTGCCTGTTGGTATTTAATAAACAGTTTAAATTTATAATAGCACATAAATAATGGACATGACATGTTTGAATGACATGGATGGATCAAAACCTCGTATAATGGCATGAACGGCATTAGCTACTTCACAAGGATCGCCCACAGAATCAAGAAGTGATTTCGCCATGCCATTTCCCGTACCTTCAACGCATGGAAGAACTTTTTAGCTTGGTAAAACAAAACTGTATAGTTGCCCATAAAACTTATTGTGTACAAATAACAAAAGATAAACCTTATAACCAAAACAAAACCCAATTAGTAACCCACCTCTCACTTTAAAGCAATAAAGTCTAATTAGATAAAACCTATTCAACAAAGTAATGATGATGATAAACCTGCAGGAACTACCCCAAGGGGTATCTTTATTGCCGTTTCCCAATCCTCTCTTTGAAGAAGTCCATTTACAACCTACTAAAATGTGCAATGTCTGTTAGATTAAGAAAAAAAATTAAAAACAAAGACATCAAAAGTGAACAAGGGCAAAAGTATTCTAGAATGCACAGGTTTTGAAAAAACTTAGAAGTGAACCACATTGCGTTTTGAATTCCCACAGATGTCATAACATTCATTCGAATCTTCTGGGATTCATTGGAATACCACAACCCAATCCCCGAAGACCATTAAGTTTCTCAGGAAATAACAAAATCAAGGTATTGACTATATGCTTTTCAATTAGTCCACGAGCATGAGCCCATAAACCAGTACAGCATTAGCACATCTTGAAATGATAACTAAAATGGTTTACAGGCAGCAGATACTAATATTGTTTAACTCATACATTAAGAGCACCTCTCAATTAATCTTTCTTTTCTAACAAGGTTTGGAAAGACCAACTACTATCATGCAAATAACAATAGTTAGTGTTATGGTTTAAGGAGAAGAGGGGTTTTGAATATTAATCAGTTAGTTATAGGGGTTAAGTAAATATGGATAAGGGAGGTACAACAGTAGGATCCAGGGAATAGGTTGTCATCTATAAATTGAGCATTAGCCCTTTGTGAAGGGAAAACCCGTGGAAGGGTGACCCTTGAAGGAGAAATTTCTTTCATATTCCTTTTTCTTTTCGTCCTATTTCTCTCTAATTCCTAATTTGTGGTTCGTATAGTTTGACGAAACACATAATTAGCTACTGCTCAATATTTATGCATTGTAAACATGAAGCGTACAGAAAAATGTGTTCCGAATGCTATTACGATCATAATTTTTGCATTAATAATCGTGGACAAGATGATGACGAATAATAGCACACTGCAACAAGGATACTAGCAATGAAACTAACCTCTACCAAAAGTCCATCTCCACTAACACAAACAATCCCGTCGTATTTGGTAATGTCTAGCAAATGAGTAATTTCCTTTGCATGGAGCTGATGCTTGGTTTCTGAGGAAAATCATATCATATAAATATACAAATACATTTGAAAGGAAAATAGAAACAACAACGAAACATAGTCAAAGAATTAGAGTACCTTGGACTGTGATTTCGATTTGAGCATCTTCAAGAAGAGGTTTCACTTGTTCATCGAAAATCTTCGTAGCGGATTTCTTCCCACCAAATGGATTAACAAAAACAAACAACCTCTTAGGGCGACCTACATTATGACATAATTCAGTACACGTTTGCATTTCCGTTTGGAGAAGTGGAGAATTAAAAAGTAGTCTTACTTCACAGTAGCAAATTTATTTTCCCATTTTGGCACTAAAATTCACAATTGTACATCGAAATTTAGAGAAGCACTTTTTAAACTTTTAGCGATACACTTTCAGACTTCATAAACACATGCAACGCAGTTACAACAACCTTAACCGTACCGAGAGAAAGGTGAAATTTAATTTACCGAGGGAATCGACGAATTCACTAAGCTTTTGGCACCAGAGCCTGTGCGATTCCTCGGAAGAGGGCATAAAGACGACGTCGTTTCGAGCGAGTCTTGCAGGAGCGCCGGTGCTGCAGCATCCGTCTCGGGTCTCGACGAGACTCTTGATCTTGATGTAAGGCCCACTGGTAACGAAGGAGAGGACGTCCTTTTCAACGGACAAACAACGTTGGTTTCCCTCCGACCACCACAGACGGCCGTCGGCGAGCAGAGCAAGCGGCGTTACGATGCCGTTGACGGTGACACGGTCCGACATTAAGGGACGCTGCTGGGGATCCATAGCCGGTCCAAGTCTGGGATGGCCCACCTGCAGCCCGGTTCGATGATGATAATTAAAACCAAAAACCGGGTTTTGGCGTTTGAGAGGAGAGAGATATGCTATAAGCAAACTATTACAAATATTACGTGGATACTGGTTGCTTACTTAACTGCAAACCTTGTCTGACGCCAACCACTTTGTGAAACCACGTCACAAAACATTATAATTCCTTTTTCGCCTTATAATCTATTTTTGTTTCAACTATCTACTATGTATTAAAATAAATTTAATTTTAAAATATTTAATTTTAAAAAAATACTAGATATTATTCAAAACAATATTGGGAATTTTAAATATATTTAATTTTTTTACATTTAAATTTATGTAATCATTTCTAGGCCTTTATTCAACTCTTGTGAAGAAAATTTAGCCTTTTTTTTCTGCATTCTATCGGATGGTGTATACCGAACGGTTTATTAATTGGTAACCGTTCAGTCACCACTACAACAATGGTCAATCAGATCATTATCCAGTGCATTAAGTAAGGTCAACCAGGTCGAATGGTTTTTGGACCAGCGTTTATGTTATTGGGTCAATGGTCCACCAGAAGATAAAATAATCAAGGATATCTTATTAAAGATATTGATATGCAGTTTATGAGCAACCAATTGGATTTTAAGGTAAGTCTGTTTATATTTTATTCGACCTGTGTCAGTTTAGGTCTGTGAGGCAGATTATAAATACAAAGTCAGGACCAAAAGCCAGTACATTGTTTTACTTACGTCTGATCAGGACTAAATATTGATAAACAGTTCATAAAACCGCAAAGCAGCACAGGTAACTCAAGTATTGAAAAACAGCAAAGTCGCGTCAAAAAGGTTAGTCTCTCGATCTTACAAATTTGAGCATGGTAGTGGAATTTGATTATTGATTATATTAAATTTTTAAAATTGATTTTTCTTGATGAAACTATTTTTTTCAAAAATAAAAATTGCTCAATTCATTTATCTTTTCCAAACTCCTTTATTTTCTTCAGTTTACTAGGTTTGGATCATGCGACAACCTTTTCTTGACTCTTCTTATCAAATGAGAGGATTAGGAAAGAGTTTTTGTTCTTATCGTTGGAGGTAACGTGGGTGCTTATGACACTTTGCAACATGTTCATACGTCATCTTATCCCTTTTCTCTTTTCTTTCCATATATACTCTACATTTTAATAACTGTAAAAGCTTGAGAAAGAAAAAAATTCCCAAAATGCAAAAATATTTTTCTAGCATTGCAACATATTGAAGTGAAAAACCGACACAGAAGTGAACAGCACAACTAAAAATTGGGTCCATGTGAGAAAAGTAAAGGATTAAACGAGGCTTTTTCTTGCGTTGCAACTTGGGTCTACGTTTAGTCTTTTGTTTCCGGATGGCACGTAAGGAACTTGAATATTATTTTCCAAGTTGCAAAAAACTATAACAGCAATTTCAACATGACACTGTTTATGACAGATTATTATCATGTTGAGGAGTGACAGTGACAGACGCACCTGCTGAATCACCCCACGTGGCAAGCCCCAATAAAATATTGCAAAGATTCTCAATCCGACGACCCAAATCCCATGATGTCCCGCGGCCGCAAGATCGAAACCCCACCGCCCAGGCCCAACAACCACTCCCAGATTCGCAAACCGTTAGATTATACCTATCACTCACACCGTAGCAGAAACAAATCTCACAGAAAGTGCCTCGGGTTCGTTAACACAGGCGTCGAACCGCAGAGAAAATTCCGCGAAATTTCTCAGATTCTGCACTTTTTTCTTTTGCTGAGGATTTTCAACCTTCTGCTTTTCTATCCGCTCGCGTTCCATCGAATCCGTGACAGTTACACTTCGTTATCCTTTGTCTCTTTTTTTAAAAGGATTTTACGAGAGACGACGAAATCCGACAGCAGTGAGAATAATGCAGACGAGGTACATGGAGAAATCGAGCAGCGCGGCGAGGGGGAAGCGCCGCTTAGATTCAGGCTCCACCGAAGAAGAACAACCTGAAAAAAAGCGACCTGCTCTTGCTAGGTGAATCATTTCCTGTTCTTAATTTTCTATCAGCTCTAGTGTACTAGTCACTATGATTCTTTGTTCTATCAGCTTTATTCATGGTCACTGCTGACCAATGTGTAGTTAGTCCTTTAACTCGCTTCTAATTTTGAAGTACGTTTTCTAGTTCAAATTTTGTATATGAAATAATCATGAGTAACATCTCTCTACAAAACTCGGTGGTGGACTTCTCACTAATGACATGCATGATAACCCAAAAATACAAAGTCACTATACAACATTCGGACTTACAAATAATATACATATTCGTTCTATGCGTTTGGTCCTAATGAGAAAACCTTGGTCGGTTCGTTAATGGAAAGTAGGTTTTGATGTGAATTAACCATATAAATGAATACGCGACTGGAATAACGTCCCGAATGGATGTTCACATACCGCTGATAAAAAAGGAGGGGCGGGGATAGCTCTTGCCAGATTAACTGAATAGAACTAAATGTGAAGTTGTTGTGATTTTTTTTAACCTAAACAATAAGAATGGGTGAATTAGATCTTTGGTTTAGTAAAAGCGAGGCTTAAGATGAGATGAGAGGAAATTAGAGATATGTGACAACAGATGACGTTTAATATGAGTAAGAGAACCAAAATTGTGATTTTCTTTCTTGCAAGTTTATATAAATGGTTTTTTGGAGAAAACATAGAAAATGTTATTTATATTTTTTTCAATCAAAATTAAAATTTTATTTTAGTATTAATACATAACCTTTATTATGGAAATTACTAAGAAAAAAACTATAATTTGATTAGAAAACAGTACCAGCAATATTATGAAACTTCATGCCTTGTTATCACTGTATTAGCACTTATATGTCATATCTATCTAATGAATGAATTTAATGTTTTATCTATTTATTCACATCATTTGCAGCGTTATTGTTGAAGCCCTCAAGGTGGATAGTCTGCAGAAACTTTGTTCATCACTGGAGCCTATTCTTCGTAGAGTTGTAAGAAAATTAAGTTCATTGTAGTATTGATTTGCTTCAGGGTGGACTTATATATTATTTGAAGTTATCACTTGTACGGATTAATCATCCCTTGAAACAAAAACTCTGGATTACTGGCCCATTTTGAAAAAACCTTCTGTCTTCTTGAGGATGATAGGTTTGGCTAGAATCTAGATGTCAGTCATGCCACTATTGTGTGGCTTAAGATAAAATTGGATAGAGTACTTGAGATCACATATTCAAACCTTAACAAGCCGAAAAAGGTCAATATTTTTATAAAATAAATAGTCCTTGTGTTGCGAGAAAGGCTTCCTGGAATAACATTTATTTACCTCACTCAGGCGCTCTTTTGTAAAATTGTGATAAAGGCCATCATTCTGTCCTGTGGTGTATTTAAATGCCTTTACATGTCAAATAGAATTCAACGGAACAACTCCGTAGGTTAAGTTAACCTAATTGCATGTATGCCACTTTCCATGAGTGATGTTTGATCATGGACATATCTCATATCTTAGTCTTGCTTCCTGCTCAACAGGTTAGCGAAGAAGTAGAGTGTGCTTTAGCAAAATTAGTCCCTGTCAAGCTTAGTGGAAGGTATTACTTTGTCACTTCAAGGTCAATTTCATGACCATATTTGTTTGATAAATTTTATCTTATCCTAGTGTATTTGTATCTATATTTTAATTTTCTAATACTCAAACTAAAATACAGGTCTTCTCCCAAGAGCATAGAAGGCCCTATTGACAGCAGTCTACAGTTACAATTCAGGAACAGGTTATCCCTTCCCCTCTTTACTGGTGGGAAAGTGGACGGAGAGCATGGCAGCGCCATACACTTTGTTTTGATTGATACAATAACAGGCCATGTTGTTACATCTGGCCCAGCTTCGTGTGTCAAACTAGACGTTATTGTACTTGAAGGAGATTTCAATAACGAGGATGATGATAATTGGAGTGAAGAAGATTTTGACAGTCACGTAGTTAAAGAGCGGGAAGGAAAAAGACCTCTTCTGGCTGGTGATCTGCAAGTGACGCTGAAGGAGGGTGTAGGAACATTGGGTGAGCTTACATTTACAGACAACTCTAGTTGGATAAGGAGTAGGAAGTTCAGGCTGGGGCTCAAAGTTTCCTCAGATTGTTATGAGGGAATGCGTATTCGTGAAGCCAAAACAGAGGCTTTCACTGTTAAGGATCACCGTGGAGAATGTAAGTATAACTTCACTATTTCTGTTCGACCCTTCTTCTGTCATGAAACTGATTCTGGATTGCAGTATACAAGAAGCATTACCCACCTGCCTTGAATGATGAGGTCTGGAGACTGGAGAAGATTGGAAAGGATGGTTCATTTCACAAAAGGTTAAATAAAGCGGGAGTATATACAGTTGAAGATGTCGTACGACTTGTGGTCAGAGATCCACAGAGATTGCGGAATGTAAGAATTTAATCACTTTTTTATCAGGGGAAGATTTAAAATTTTATCCATCCAAAATTTTCACAGATTAACGATATCTTATGTAGATTCTCGGGAGTGGTATGTCAAATAAAATGTGGGATGTTCTTGTTGAGCATGCAAAGACTTGTGTTCTCAGTGGAAAACTCTATGTATATTATCCCGATGGTGCAAGGAATGTTGGTGTTGTTTTCAATAACATCTATGAGTTGAGTGGTCTAATTACCAATGACCAATATTACTCTGCTGATTCTCTCTCAGACAGTCAAAAGGTAAGCGAACCTGTCCTCTGAATTTTGCATTTATTCTTTGAATTTGGACTAAACTGTTGGATTTCTTTCATAGTATGCTTAATCTGATTTCTCATGTCACTTGTTGAGATGTGGTTTCATTCTTGCGGTTTTATTGTTTGTGCATCCAACTTTTAATCTTGAAGGAGTCCGATTCTAAGGAAAAATATAAAACTTAATTGGATCTTATGCTTCACTGCAAGTCATTTTGCTTTTATTCTTGAGTTCTTGCAGTACTACACTAAACTTATTGCTAGTTTAAAAAGAGGCTCAGGCATAGAATATCCGCGTATTTTTTTTCTTTCTAACTTGAGTGAACAGATCAGATAGGCAGTTGGCTTAGTATAAATATACCCATTATTGATCTAGGTGTCAAAGGTGGGATGTTCTGCTTTTCTAGGAAAGGAAAGTCGAAGTTAAAAAAGGTTTACGAAATTTTTTTTTGACGAAGAAAGTTGAAGTTTCTGAAAAATGCGAATCTCACATTCTTGTAGGTTTATGTGGACACACTGGTGAAGAAGGCATATGAGAATTGGATGCATGTTATTGAGTATGATGGCAAGTCTCTGCTAAGTGCCAATCAGAATATGACTTTGGGCACCTCCCATCCTCTAGCTGCAGGGGGTTCCCATGATTATTCAATTTCAAACTCCCTTGATCAGCAGACCTGCATCCCAAGTCTACCAGTTCCTGCAACTACTGGGCAGCCTTCAATGGATCCAGCCATAGCAGTCGGAGGTATATTGTTCCAACCGTAAGATTGTAACATTACCAACAATACCAGTTCCTTTGAAGCTTTTTTTTTGCCTAATTTCGTTTTAAGTTTCCTCATACGTTTTCCCTTTCTTTCTTTTTTTTCTCTTTTGGTCTTTTTCCTTCTTTCACCTGTCATTTAGCTTTAATACTTCCCTATTTTGACACAAATTCTAGCGTAAAATCTGTGGTTGAGATGTTGGCGCACATCTCAATCGCATATTCTACGATTCAAAACTACTTCTATTAAAATCTTACTCGGCTCACAAATATACGGTCTCTCAGTCCAACGCCTAACACTGAGTGTTTCTCTTCTGAAAATGATCAAAGTGGACAGATTCTTCCCGCATACCGGGCAGCAAATCCTTTTTTTTTTGTAAAGACTAGTATTTAGATTTTGGAGTGCATGTCGATATATTATAATCCAACAGATTTGTTGTATAACTAGTATTTAGATTTTAGAATGCATGCTAAGATATTAATGTGACAAATTTGGTATGTGTCATATTGTGAAAGAGTAGAAAGCATTACGTGATAAATTTAGTGACTTGATATTTACCATACATCAATATGAAGAATATTTTCCTCAGCATCGATGTTTGTCAATAATGTGTGCAGGTTATCATAATGTGACGACTACCAGATCCTCAATGCAACCACAGAATGACAATCTTCATTCTTCTATTCAGTTTGATAACACACTCCCACTGCAAAACCAGTTACTGAATGCTTCACACCAATCTCAACTTCCTAGAAATGAAAATGAGATGACTCTTGGTTCACGACAACCAGCTACTCCGGGCTTTCAAAGTGTCGGCATTTCAAATCCTAGTTATAGAGGATTTGAGGACTGCTTTCCAGAGGAGGAGATTCGAACTAGAAGTCATGAGATGCTAGAAAATGAAGACATGCAGCATTTGCTTCGTATATTTAATATGGGAGGCGGGCAATCCCATGCTTCCTTCAATACCCCAGAAGATGCATACCCTTATCCATCATCTACTTACATGCCTGCGACCTCCATGAGCTACCACTTAGATGATGAACGAAACCGTTCCTCGGGAAAGGCTGTTGTGGGCTGGCTTAAGCTTAAGGCAGCTTTGAGATGGGGCATTTTTATTCGGAAGAGGGCCGCTGAGAGACGGGCACAACTTGTTGAGTTGGATGACCCGTAGAATTTGAACTACGAGCAATCTCACCTGCTGTGATCTTGAGCCATGACTTTTGTGGTTAGAGCATCAAATACTACTTTCTGGTACTCGAAATAGTTACGATATTGAAGCTTTATAGCATGAATTGAGTAAATATGAAATTTGGATTAAATTATTATTTGGTGCAGCCTTACCTTAAAGCTCCTAATGTGCCTTTATAAAACAGTAGTACAGCAACATCTGCCTGTACAGGAATACCACCCTGCAGCAACTCTTGCATCCGTTTTACTTGTGACGTTTTTTCCAATCTACATTCTTGCCTGCAAATTGTGAAGAATTGACAGTTTACCACCAGGTTTAAACCCAAGTCTGCAGTGGCTTGAAATTTCCAGGGTCTCCATCTGGAAACTCCGAAAACTAGGGTCGTTTCTTGGCATTTAGCAGGATGTACTGAATTTTGTGTTGTAAGCTAGATGGGTTATTCTGACTGGTTTGTTTTGTGTGCCGTTTTCCTGTACAATAATTATAATAAATACCGAACAGCTGAATTTTACACTGCTATTATTCCCTCTTTCGCTTTGTGAATGTTTCAGCACACATCTAATTCTAGATGCTTCGTCGAGACACACTAGTCAGTCTTGTGATACTCTAAAAAGTGAGAAAGAATGAACCAGTCACGTCACACGTTTAACTGAGAGCTATTGCTTCCTGTGCCACCACAATTACTATCTACATGCACAATTAACAGAAAAAAAAAACTAAATTACTTTTTACTGCTCTAACATTAGTAAAAAGTAATTTAGTTTTCAAACATGTCGGGTTGGTTAAATTAAAAACAAATATTTATTCATCTAGGTAATAATTTAAAAAATCACTAAAGTAAATTTACTTCTTATATAAAGAAAAGCAGTACATACTAGGTGATTTTTATTGTAAGAATTACTTTATAACGTCACGATCTACTTTACTTTTGTGGAGTTATTTATCTCGTATCACCTTTAAACTCTTATTATAACTTATACTTAATGCAACACACTTTATTAATGTTTTATTTGATTTATAATAAAGACATATATTCTCAAAGTAGAAAAATATTCTTTATAACCTAAAATTTTAGTTAAAATTCGAATCTTAAATATTTCAGCATATTTCAAGATATTCTTTCAGAAAAGTTTATTTGATTAATTAATATTTAGTTTTATATATTCAAACAATAGATTATGTAACACTCCATATTAATATAATAATACTACTAAAATAAAAGATCACAAAATTAATTATCAAAATAAATAACCCAAAATCTAAAATATACTAATGCAATTATCTAAAAATATAACTATACTAATATATATATATATATATATATATATATATATATATATATATATATATATATATATATTTTATATATTTATATTTATATATTTATATTTGTATATGTATATGTAGTTATACATCACATAAACTATATAAAGTTTTTCATAACCTATAACAAGCTAAGAGTTCTATACTCTTTTACTATATAGTTGCATAATATTTTTTTGAGATAGATTTACATGTGCTTTCTCATTTACTTATACCATTTTAAGGTGATTATAGTAAAAGAAGAAAAATAAAACATCATCACACCATTGAAGAGCTTTGTGATTGAATAACAAGAACAAAGTCTAAGCTATATGGAAACCCTATGTGGGAAGTAAACTCACAGTATTAGCCATCATGTTTGGAGCTCCTAAATTTATATAAATTAAGAGACAAATCCTCTGTTTTTAGAGTTTTATAAAAATTAATTTTAGTTATTAGAGTCTTGTTTATACATTTTAGGTTTAATAGCCAATTTAGTCCTCACTTTGGTTGAAAAATCTCAATTTAGTCCCTCGTTATAAAAGTGTTTTGAATTAGTCCTAACTTTTAAAATAGTGGGTCAGATTGGTCCTTTATGTTAAATATAAGTTAACAAAATTAATGGATGATGATGTGACACAACTTAAAGCTAACGAGGGACCAATCTAACACATCAGCTTTAAGCTGTGTCACATCATCATCCATTAATTTCGTTAACTTATATTTAACGAAAGGGACCAATCTGACCCACTATTTTAAAAGTTAGGACTAATGTAAAACACTTTTATAACGAGGGACTAAATTGAGATTTTTCAACCAAAGTAGGGACTAAATTGGCTATTAAACCTACATTTTATCATTAAAACATTGTAGTTGTTCTCCTTTTATAAAAATCGCCACGGTTTCTAAGTCATTTTCTAGGTTATTGCATTTGAAATAAATATTTTTCAATTTTGTAAAATTATTTAAAATCTTTTTGTTTTGGGTTAAATATAGTCCTTCAACTATCAAGCGATTTTGTTTTTCGTCCATCTTTCAAACTTTGTACGCTTTGATCCCTCTTTTTAAGGAAACTATAATTTTTTGTCCTCCAAAACTAACGTCGTTAGAATTAGGCTGAGTTGGCTAATGAATTGCCACGTCATTTTTTTTTTCTGACACTAAGTCAATATGTCCCTCACCGTACGATAATGACCGAACGATATTGTTAATGGCCGAACGGTTGTGACGACTGAATGGTAATGGTGACCGAACGGTATTGTTAATGGCCGAACGGTTATGACGACTGAATGATGATGGTGACCGAACGGTGATGGTGACTGAATGGTGATGGTGACCGAACGGTGAGGGACAAATTGACTCGATGTCAGAAAAAAAAATGACGTGGCACTTCACCATTAGCCACTTCACTTGATTTTTAACGACGTTTGTTTTGGACGACCAAAAATTATGGTTTCCTTAAGGAGAGGGATCAAAGCGTACAAAGTTTGAAAGAGGAACGAAAAACAAAATCGCTTGATAGTTGAGGGACTAAAACCATATTTAATCCTTTTGTTTTAATAACATTTCAAATTTTATATTATAAACCATATTTTATGTTCTATTTAACATAATTTACTCTTTAAGAAGAATTGCACAAACAGATTGAAGAATATATTGTGTTTCCTTTAGAATATTTGCAATTACTAAAAGTGAATTATGAGTTATAAGAGAAAATGAATCCTGGTGAAGAAATTTGATAATATTTACCCTAGTTTTAGTAAAGTGTCCTTTGTGTATTTTTGAAATAAGACTATGCATACAATTGGAGATGTGGTGGTGCAACTCTCCCAGTAACTTTTGGAACTGTCTTTAAAATTGACTTGAGTGTTTCGTCTCCACCTCCAACAACACTTCATTATCCTTCATTATCCTCCTGTACCTCCAACTTTTTCAAAAATTTATTTTATCATTAGTAAATATTGTTTTTACTTTTGTTTTTCTATTTAAAGTAATCCTACGCCTATACTTCTTCAACTCTACATCCTTTTAACAAAATTTTTAAAATTGTCTTTTATTTATAATTTAATAACTATTTAATTTAATTTAAAAATATAATATACTTTAATATATTTTCATATTTTAATAATTATTAAAATATAATTTTTTCATTTGAATTAAATTATTATTAAATTTTAAATAGAAAATAATTTTTTTAAAAAGTCATTGGATATTAGTATATTGGATTTCTATTTCCGACACGAAAAAATTGTTTTTATTTATACTTTATTAATTGTTTAATTTAATTTAAAATTTTAATATATTTTATATTTAAATAACTATTAAAATATAGTTTATATTATTATAGTAGTAATATTAAAAAATAAAAATAATAATAATTAAGAAATCTAAAAATTATGAAATCTTATTTTATTAATTTAATATATAATTTAATATATTTATATATTAAATCAGATTTTATATAATTGTCTTTATTTTTATTAGTTTTATTTTAATTATTAATTTTAATTTTTTAATATAATTATTATATGAAAAATTAAATTATTATTAAATTTTAAATAGAAAATAAAATTAAAAAAAAAAGTCATGGGATATTGGTATCCGATAACTATGTTATCAGACTTCCAATTCTAAAAATTTGTTTTTTATTTATATTTTATTCATTATTTAATTTAATTTACAAATTTAATATTTGTTAATATATTTTATATTTAAATAACTGTTACAATATAATTTATATTATTATAGTAGTAATATAAAAAAATTAAAAAAATAATAATAATAATTAAGAATCTAAAAATTTCAAAATTCTATTTTATTAATTTAATATATTTATATATATTAAATCAGATTTTGTATAATTACTTTTAATTTTATTACTTTTATTTTAATTATTTTAATTATTTTAATTTTAATTTTTGTAATATGATTATTATATGAAAAATTAAAGGGTTAAATATGTTTTTGGTCCCTTAACTTTCAGCGAAAATTAGAATTAGTCCCTCTTCAAAACTTTGGTCTAATTTAGTTCCCAAACTTTAGAAATGTGTGAATTTAGTCCTTTTAACTAAATTTTGTTAGGTTTATTTGATGTTTCAAGTGCATTTCATGATAGCATTTGAGTTGTTTACACCGTTTGACACATTTTTGCTTCAATGTTTACTGAGAAATGCGTTTGAAACATCAAATAATGTTAACAAAATTTGGTTAAAAGGACTAAATTCACATATTTATAAAGTTTGAGGACTAAATTAGTCCAAACTTTTGAAGAGGGACTAATTCCAATTTTCGCTGAAAGTTAAGGGACCAAAAACATATTTAACCCAAAATTAAATTGTTAATAAATTTTAAATAAAAAATAAATTTAAAAAAAAGTCATCGGTTGGTATCCGACGACTATGTTATCGAACTTCCAATTCCGACACTAAAAGATTGTTTTTTATTTATATTTTATTAATTATTTAATTTAATTTAAAAATTTAATATTATTTAATATATTTTATATTTAAATAACTATTAAAATATAATTTATATTATTATAGTAGTGATATTAGAAAAACTAAAATAATAATATAATAATTAAGAATCTAAAATTTTGAAATTCTATTTTATTTATTTAATATATTTATATATATTAAATCAGATTTTATATAATTATTTTTATTTTAATTAGTTTAATTTTAATTTTTGTAATATAATTATTATAATAATACAAATCATATTTTAATAATTATTAAAATATAAAAAATATTAAATAATATTATATTTTTAAATTAAATTAAATAGTTAGTAAATTATAAATAAAAGACAAAGTTTTAAAAACTTTATTAAAAGGTGCATAGTTAAAAAAGTATAGGATTAATTTAAAGAGAAAAAGTAAAAAGATATTTACTAAAGTTAAAAGAGTGATTCTTCCTGCACTTCACCAGTTTCACCCTGTATCTCCCTATTTTTTTATTATTTCAACTGTGTCCCTGTCAGAACCACTATTTTTTATTGTTCCAACTGTGTCCCTGTTAGAATCACTATTTTTTTATTATTCCAACTGTGTCCCTGTTAGAACCACAAAGAAGCGTCCAGTTTGGTTGTTTTTTTCTTAAACTTTATATGATAGAAAAATTGTATGTGATGATATTCGTTTGTATGTGTTATTTGTATATATTGTTTGTATATAGTATTTGTATGAGTTGTTTGTATGTACTAAGATTGTATGTGCGCATTTTTTGGCTAGAACGAAGATAGATGCCTTAATCGCACTGATTAGAACTCTCCGTACTTGAAAGCGCAATTGAGAGCTCATGCAACTGCCGCACTTGGAAGTACGGTTTTACTATTGTCGCATCTTGACTTACGGTGTAAGCATTACTTTTCCTTCTTTTTATTTTATTTGCTTTATTATATTTAGTTACTTTTTGAATTTGATTTGTAAAAAGCATTGTTTTTCCTTCTTTTTATTTTATTTGCTTTTTTCTATTTAGTTACTTTTTGAATTTATTTGTTTTTGTGACATCCCAAATATATAATAAGAGTAATCATGTAATATAGGCCTCAACATCCAAATAAAGAGAACAGTTAGAGTATGACTTGCAATTAAGTACGGAATTACAGTCATCCAAATAAAGAAGACAAAATTTTAAACTTAAACAGTTTAGAGTATTCAACACTTCAAGCGTTCAAATAGGAAATTCCTAAGTAGACTGCACTGCAACATCAGTGTCCTCTAGTTCTTGCTCCACAGGTATCTCCTCAACAATTTCGGCTCTCATCCAAGTGGATGATCATCGCAAAAGAAAACATACAAAAGCAACACACAATAAAGAAGCAAGGGTGAGCTAGATAAACAAGCAATAATCATATAGTTCAATCAATAATTATCACCGCGCTTAGCTACATATAAAGAACAATCCAGGCATACCACTTTAGACCATGACTCAAACACTCACGCGACTCATCCGGATTGGTATAACTATCGAACTATTGGTCGTCTTTGCACTTGCATAGTTCAGCTGGCCCTCCCCAACACTATGCAAGGTTAATCCCTCAATCTGTCTATGTCTAAACTCTAAGACTATAGACGATGACCTCCCTCTACTCTCACCACTCACATTGTTCTTCTCTATTTGAGCATGAACAGTGTTTTGAGTGTAGGGATAGACATACCAGTTCAAAGCTCCATACAGTTATACAGAACAACATTAACACCCCGCACATCACTTTCAATCATCTCACCCTGAGATGTCCAGTTCACACTCAATTTCATCATTACAATTTGCAGTCATATTATTTCAAGCCACACAATTCAAATATATGGACATACATGACACTCTGTCAATCAAACAACATAACACTAAACCGAAAATCATCTCAAATAGACAATACTGTCATGTTATCTAGATCACACCACAAAACTCTACAATTTCTTGTAAAATAATACATCCCCACAAATAAAATTAATTTAATTAAGTACATAATATTATCATAAAATCTAAACCACCATTTAATTAACACTAAATAAATAAGTTTTCCAACATTAAAACTATTTACTTTATTTATTTTATACTTTTATAGTTTATTCAGTTTCTATACAGATTTTCCAAAACAAACTTCTTATTATATTATCTTAATTTCCCTTAACTTTCTATAATATAATATTTAATTATATTTCAGAAGATTTATATATAAAAACAAATATTGCACTTCTCTAAAGTCCTTATATTAAATATATTATACGTCATCTATTTAAAATATCACAACATCACTGTAACTCCATAACTAATATCATAAAATAATATTATAAGAATACCAATCAAATAACAATTATGATAACTTTATATAATATATTATTATATAGCATACAAAATCACAAAACTGAACTAAAACCATAGGAATTCCTACCGCATACGTAACACTCCAACCTTTTCCATATTTAATTTTATTTCTAATTTCACTTAATCACACATGGTCCCTCCCTTCTCTTTTAACAACTTACATTTTTCCTTCACTTCTACTTTGTGTAAACCTTAAAGGCCCCACACCACTTTCACTCATTAAGAACCTGGACGGCGCCCCAACCCAAAAAATCCTTTTCACCAATTTATTTCATGCACTTGATTATGTTAAGCATGCGAAACCATTTGGTTTCTCTCACCTCTGCACACAACACATTACATTACATAAAACATCAAACCCATTTTCCAGTGATCCAAGTTTTTCTTCCGTCACCAGAGTTTGACCACGTTCACGTACTTTCCCAACTCTACTCTTCATGTACCCCAACCTATAAGATCCATGGATTCTCTAAAGATTTTATGATCCCGTAAACGTCACAAAAACCAGATTCATGGCCATAAACACCCTAGAGCACATACGTAACCAATATTTTTCGAAGAGAATTCAAACCATTAATATTCTGAACAAGACAACAACCATTATCATAAGTGCTTAACATCCTTATCATATAGCTTACGAAACATTCTTCCTATAATCCAATGAAAACTAAACGAGACAAAAAAAAACCTAACCGAACTCTACAAGTAACAAAGATGTATTCATCACAACACACATGAAATCAATCGGAAATACATTAAACCATCCAACCAAACAAGCAGAGTTATCTCCCCTTACCTGGAAGTTGAGCAGTACAGCTTGCTAGAATACTTTAAACAGGACCCCACACAGCGGAGAACCAAACAGGACCTACAGATCACCGCATTGGTGACAATCAACAACTCTTAGAGCTAGAATAGGGCAAGGAATGAAAAGAAGAATACACAAGGCACATGCAAGGGCAAAATCGCATGCCCTATTTTCAAGAACAGTGGAGGAAAATGGCAAAACCACTTACCCGCTATAGAACGCGAAACCGATCGGTTTAAGTCGAAGCTCTCGACTCCGGGAACGCAGAATCACCACCTAAATGACAATGCACCGGTCAAATTTCAAGATTTGGTAGAGAAGGCAGAGAAAGTTAGGGCAAGGAGTCTGAGAGAGAGAAAAAAAAAAGAGCTCAGGAGAAATGAAAATTCTGAGAAACCCTTCCTAAGGTTAGGTTGGCCTTAGTCTGATGGGCCTGGCTACCCCACATAGGGTCCAATGGCCTTATAATTTTTCCCAGGCCCTCACAGTTTTTATATTTTTTTATTAGTTTATTTGAATATTAAATATTTTGCAGGTAATATTTTGTAATTTATATTTTATTTTTATATTTAATATTTATTTAAATTTTATTTTTAATGTAATTAATTTTTCTTTATTCCGAAATTTAAATTTGTTTGTTAATTTTTTAATCTATAATTATTTATTGATATTTTATTTTTCAATATGAATTATTATTTAATTATTTGTTGTATATTTCTTTTAGTTTTTGATTCGTTTATTAATTTAAATTTAATTTGTTGTGCTTTTGTGGTTTTATAGAACTTTTTTTATTGATTTGTTAACATTTTTTAAATTTTAATTTTTATTATATTTGATATTTATTTAAATATTTTTTATAATGTAATTAATTTAAAATTTATATTTGTTTGTTAATTTTTAATGTTTTTGAAATTATTTATTTATTTAAATAATATTTATTATGCATAAATTTTTAATTTTTGATTTATTATTTTGTTTCTTAATTTATTTTTAATTTTTAATGTTGTTGTTATAATTTGTAGTTATTTAAGTATTATTTATTAACTAATTATTATTAATATTTAACTGATTATTTTAAACATATTTATTGTAATAATATATATATATATATATATATATATATATATATATATATATATATATATATATATATATATATATATAGGGGTTTGCTAACGCACGTACGCCTGTTTTTCAGTTGGTACATTTTAGCAATGTGTACCGGGTTTTAGTAGACAAAAATATCCTTATATATCATGGATTCTAAGTTCTAAGGTTAACGGTATTTTAATAATTTTCATTCTCAAAACTAAAAAAGAAAAAGAAACCCCCAAACCCTTACTCACCTCTCTCATTCCTGTAAACCTTTTCTCTTTCATCTTTCTTACTCCAATCTTTTCTCTGTCATCCCTACTGTAGCCCCAATTGAAAAAATCAGAAACACCCTACTGTAGCCCCAATTGAAAAAAATCAGAAACCGTTAAACAATCTTACAAAAAAATGATTTTATAATGAGTTTTGATCTTATAATTTTTGTCTTATCTAATTTTATCCAATTTTCACAAGCATAAAGAAATTGGTAATTGACCTGGAAAAAATCAGGAATACTTGTTGTTAAACAATTTCTTACAAAAATTGACTTTATAATGAGTTTTTATTTTATAATTTTTGTCTTATCTGAAAGAATTGGTAATTGGCCTGGAGGGTTTTTTTAGAGATGATGATTCAACATATGCAGATGATGAAATTAGAGAAATTAGTAAAGATGGTGAAATTGAAGAGATGTTGAATGAGCCTTTGCTATGTCAATGACTCAACTCTTTAGAAAGACAAATTGTTTAAAGGCAAGTGTTTCTGATTTTTTCAATTGAGGCTACAGTAGGGATGACAGAGAAAAGGTTGGAGTGAGAGAGATGAAAGAGAAAGGATTGAGAGGAATGAGAGATGTGAGTAACGGTTTGGGGGGTTTCTTTTTTTTTTTTAAGTTTTGAGAATGAAAATTATTAAAATACCCTTAACCTTAAAACTTAGAATCCATGATATATAAGGGTATTTTTGTCTACTAAAATCCGGTACACATTGCTAAAATGTACCAACTGAAAAACAGGCGTACGCGCGTTAGCAAACCCCATATATATATATATATATATATGGAAATGAAAAACAACATAAAACTAAAACAGCATATAACTAAAACAACATAAAACTAAAATTAAAAAACAACAATTTGACATATTATTTTAATTAAAACATTTTATAAGAAGGAAGAAATGGAATAGTGGAGAAATGAGAACAACAAATAAAATTCAATGAAACAAGAAAAGAAAAAATGGAACAATGGAGAGATGAGATTGAGGACGCATGCACAAATACATGATTAAAAGTGGAGAAATGAGATGAGGTTCATGCAGAGTTATAGTATAATAATACAAAATTAAGGGTTGTTGATTGAAAACTCATTAAACCATCGTTACATTTTTTCATATTTTATTAAACGAAGGGCATAACTATCAATTGAAAGGTGCAAGGTGAGACTGGTGAAGTGCATAAAGAAGCACTCAAGTTAAAAAAAAATTTGAAAAGTTGGAGGTGCACGATACGGTGTTGGAGGTGCAAGAAGAAACACCCAATTGATTTTTGCATCATAGTTTTTTACTTTTACGAGAAAGGAGTCCACTTTCGGTTTAGTTTTTAATTGTTAAAACCTTAAATTTAATAATAATAACAGTAACTCACAATAATTTTAATATAATTAACATTAATTATATTTTATTTTAAATTATTTTTAAAACTAATGATAAAAATATAATATTTTATTTTTCTATTATTTTTTAAAATGTATCCTAAAAAATGTATTGTATTAATTACCTATTAGTTTTTTTTTAATTATACTACTTTAAATAATTTTTACCAAAAAATATATTAATCATAAATAAAATTTTATATTAGCGTTATCATTTATTAATAAATATCATTTAATATTGTTTTTACTTGGACATTTTTCATAATCTTAAATTTCTATCAATTAAAACATTATTTTAATTTATCACATCTGTCAAATTCTACACTAACTTTTATAAATTTTATTTTCAGATTCATTCTCACTTGTTATCAATTTTTTTTGAAAAAACAACAACACTCAATTTACCTTCAAATTCATCTATCCTCTTACCCTTAAATTCATCCCTCAAAGTGAACACTCCTAGAAAAATTTATTCTATTTAAACATGTTTCATTTTTATTTATACTATTTATTATAAACTTTTGTCCCAGTTGAACTTAGACAATACCCATTTGTTTCTTGTCCAATTCATTAACTTCATATTTTGGATGATTATAATAACTCTGTCGAATTAAATGATTATTAATGAAGATCTGATACGTCAGACCATCTTCTGAGGTCATGTTAATTGTCATCTATATAAATTGATATTTATTTTTAATTCTTATTTATCATTTTAATTATAATATTTTGAATTGCAATTGACATAATTATATGTTGAAAAATTATTCTTTTAACTATTATTTCCATAAATATATTTTAAAAAATAGAATAAAGGTTAGATAATATTTTATTAAAATATTAATGTGATATTAACATTTTTAATATATTATTATATAATATATAGGTAAATCAATATATATGATGATATACATCTATTCCTAATTATTATTTTAAATAATGTGTTTTCATTTATATACTAAAATCTGATATGTTTAATTATTATATTTAAAATAAACAAATAAAAAATTGGATATCTTGAATTCGAATATTAATGCTACATTTAATATTACTAGCTTTCATGTAAATATTTAATATATAAATTTAATATAGCTTTATATAAGTAACTATGACATAATTAATGTTCTTTAATAAATTTAATATATATGTATATAAACACGCATTCGACACATTCTTGTTACGATAATGATATTTGACAACGTTTTTTTGACAACATTTTAACACTGTCTACATGTCACTCTGTGATTGGTTTATATTGGTGTTTATGATTATTATTATTGATTATAAAATAATTTTGAACCAATCACATAATGACACGTAGACAGTGTTAAAATATTGTCAAAAAATATTGTCAAAGTATCATTGTCCTTCTTTAGTTAAAGTAAAATTGTATGAAAATTATGTACACCAAAAAAAGTAATATAATCCTTAAAGGTTCAGTCAAAATTATCCTTTTTTTTTTTAACAGAACAACAATGTGATAAATTTGGTATATTTATCGACAATTTTAATTCTCACTATGGATTATATTTGTATTATGAAGAAATTAAAACAGTCCTATATGATTTTAATATTAATTAGATAGAAAATTGTCGAGCTCAGTTTTTTCTACAGAGTTTTTTTAAATATCTTCTATTGTATTTTTAGAATACAACACTTTTGATATATTAAAAAAAGTTTAATATATTTAAAACATTAAAATCAATATACATAAATATATTTTGAAAGCATATTTGTCTAAAAGACAGTTATGTTTATATTTAAAGTATATGATTATATATATATATATATATATATATATATATTAATACACGACTTTGATGAAAAATGCATGAATACTAAAATTATTATAAATAAAAAATAATAAGTAGATAATTCAGTACCTCTCTTTATCTTTCTTTGTATTGTGAGTCTCTTTTAAAAGAAATTTAAATGCATTTTTTATACTTAATAATGATTCCAATAAATAATCCATCTATATTAAACAAAAAATAAGAATAAAGATTACAGTTCTTTGATAATGGTTTACAAGTGACTTTTATCGCCTGTGGTGGGTAAAATTTTAAATTTCCAATATCAAATTTATTTAATTTTTCTTTTAATAGCATATTGACTAATATATTTAACGTTTACTAAATGAATGTATTTGGCCTAATAACTTAAAAATTAAAATTAAAATTAAAGAACAGTTTTCTCAAATTATTAAAATTTTCAAACCAAACCTAAAACAATTCCAAACAAACGGAAAGTTTTATAAGTACCAATAATTCATATATCAAAAATACAAAAGACTCTTATATAGAAGACTTAAAAATAAAATGAATGGAATTGAATCGAACCAAATCTAACCGAAACGAGTCCAATCTAACAGAACTAAGCTGAACTGAACCGAACCAGTCAAATAGAACCGAACCGAACCAAACTGAATTAAATTGAATTAGATCAAACCAAATCGAGTCAAACCGAGTCAAGTCGAGCCAAATCAAGTCAAATTGAACCGATTTAAACCAAATCGAATTGAAAGCAAATCGAATACAACCAAACAATTAAAATTGTTCTAATCGCATAATCTTTCCTTGTATATGATATATTATTAGATTCTCAAATCTTTTCATAATATATGATATATGATTGGGGTCTCAAAATTTATCACGTGTTATTGATTTTGACTTTTAAACTATATCACTGTATTGAAATAAAATTAATAATTAAATTAACTTACATATAGAAATGAAATTACATAAAAAAGAATTTAAGAAACAAAGTTACGATTTTTTTACAAGATTAAACTTATATCTAAAAGAACTTATAATGTATTGGATAAAACTTTCATTTAGTTTTAGATGTTTCTACAGTAAATAGAAAAAGGTTTTCTATCACATTTTTATGCGTAAATTGTTACTCATAGTTGTATGCGAATTTCATTATTCTCTCTGTCTTTTTATTTTCTATTTTTTGTAAATCTCAATTCTTAATTAAATATTAAAAATTGAATTTTAAAAAATAATATTAGTTGCATGTCCTTGAATTGTTTGTAGTTGTAGATAAACAAAAGAGAAAGAAAATATAATTTCATGGTTGTGTTAAATGTCGGTTTGATTTTTAAAAACTCTTTTTAGCTGTTTTTATTTTTTTAAATTCATTTTTCAAATAAAACTCATTCACACCTACCTCATTAGCAAGGTTTTTTTTCTAAAAAAAACAAAAAAAAAACTCGTTTCATCAAGAGTTTCTAGAAACAGATAATGTTATTATAATTTTTGTAACGTTTTTTTTTTCTCAACAAAATTGACCATTGAAAAATATTGTTAGAAATGAAAATGATTATAAATTTGAATTTAACGACAAATATATTTTTTATAAGAAAAAAATTATACATGTATGTAAGTAAATGATAACAGTAGGTCAAACTCCAGGTGGTATGTGAATTGCACCTCTCACATGGAAGTACGTTACTACTCAAAACTTTAAAACAGATTATTTGCAATACAATGAAGATGTGTAACTTATATGATTAAAAAAACAAATGATAAGAAAAAACGTAAACAGTGTTTTTATATATATATTTATTATTTCTGAAAAGTTTTAATAGCATTAGTTTGCAACTGCCAAATTAATAAAATTAAAGTATTATTGAAATTAATTATTCTGTTTATTTGAAATTGAAAAAAATGTATGTAATAATGATGTATTGATGTGGATTTGTTTTTGGTGAAGAAGTAATACTTGGTAAAAATTTAAAGCCTCAAAACCAGGCATCGTTTAGAGAACATGCAAGAAATGATAACAAGCGAAACGACATGGCCGCTACGTGGAGCATCTGTCGTTTCATGCTGGACCTGGGATTTCCAGATGCCATGTCACTGTTAGAGTGAATGCATCTTTTGTCCAAACCTTTGATTGAAAGCAGCATAGTGAGAAAAAACAGCACAGTTTGGTGTTTGCAGCAGCGATAACGTTTATGGTAACATCATTAATTTCATGCGAGTTGTTCATCTATAAAAAAATCTCCAATGTCCCAAAACTTTTTCATCAGGTTCTGGGTTGATCATTGTTTGAAACCTGAGAACCATTCACTCTTATTTTCTCTTCCAAAATTTCTTACACACTTTCAATTCATCATTTTACAATGGCTAAAATCCGAACACACTGCGGATCTAAGAGACTCAGAATCGTCTCACAACCTCAGACGCTGTCTCCTAGTATTTTCCAACATCTTCCATTTGAAATTGTGGAGGAAATTGTGTCGTTTTTACCCATAAAAGAGGCAAAACAGCTATGCATTCTCTCATCGAAATTTCGGAGTCCCACCCATATCAGTCGGAAATTCTTGTTCGGAAGAGATTTAACGAAGCGGTGCAGCCGAGAGTTCCTCGTTGAGTTGGTGGATCACCTCTTTGTGACTCACAGGGGTCCTTGCATTGATTCTTTTCAAATCTACATTAACCCTGTTGGGGTTGAAAACTTTCTCCACAAGTGGCTCGAGATTTGCCGTGAGAAGAGAATTCAGGAACTGGAGTTAGTTTTTTACGAACCTGGGTACACTCTCACCGCAGATTTTCTCAGCCAGCTCTACAAATTGAGCTCCTTGAAACTGGTCCATTGCAAGTTGGAGTTACCATTAAACCTCTTGAGTATGGCCAATCTGAGAATTCTGATTCTGCGATTTGTCCCTCTCACAGATGAAGGGATACACGCTTTAATATCTAATTGTAGGCAGCTTGAGACTGTTGATCTGCTTTACTGTACTGGACTTTTGTGTGTGGAAATATATGCCAGGGAGCATAGATTTTTCAAAAAGTTGAGAGTTGCTGGCTGTAAGAATTTGGAAGTGTTTGTGGTTGATTCCCCAATTATTGAGTGTGTGCACTATTGTGGGCATGTCCCAACAAGAATCCGGTTTATTCAGGCAACACAACTGAATGAGGTTTACCTCAATTTTATGCCTGCTGGGAGCAGAGGGTATTTGCAGGCTTCTGTGCTAGAAAAGCTTGTCAGTGACATCCCTAATGTCAAGATTCTATCAGCTTCTGCTCTAGTTCCTGAGGTATATACATGCTATGTGTTTCTAGTTAGATCTTTGTCATTTTTGGGGACAAAACTCGTACGGTTTCTTAGATGATGCTTGTAATATGCTCTGACTAAAATCAAAATTTTACTTCTGTAGTATAGTGAGTTAAAGAACTGCATATAGAATTTGTCTTTTTGATAGATTGACGGTGACAATTTTATTTTAATCGGAATTCAGGCTTTGACTGCTAAGTTTCGTCGTGGAGTTTTTGGAGAGGCGTGCTACAGTTTCTTGAATCTGATGGAGCTTCATTTGATCATGGAGGGGGGACTCTTTTGCAATCCATATGATATTCTCTCGTTTATGAAGCATTGCCCTCTCGTGGAGAAGCTTTTTATTGATGTGAGTATAACACTAATTAATCTTCAAACAATAATTAACAGCAGATACTAATTGCCTTTTTGATAAGATTTTATAATCTAGATGGTTTGGAATAATAGATTATACTTTTCTCAAACTGGTGTATTCATTCTGCCTTCCTTTTTCATCAGAAAATTTTCAAATAAAATTGTGCATTCAACTCATTCTTAGTATAGATTCAATAACTAAAAGGTGTATACATATGGATGAGAAGTACATTTATGGATTTTATACAATTCTTTGAGTATATTAATTGATTACTTTCAATTACAAATTTTCTTTCTAAAGGCTTTAAACTATATTACAGATAGATGATTACACTTTTGACTGCGGTCCATACTGGGAACTGCATCAAAAGTCTAAGATGGAAAATTTTGATCTCTACTTTGTTCGGCTCAATTTTATTAAGCTTAGAGGTTTTAAGTTCATAGCAGCTGAACTTCAACTTGTGAAGATCCTTCTGAAAAAGGCAACCCATTTGGATGCTTTGGTTCTCATCTCACAGAAGAATTGTCTTGCTAATGTATGGACACCGTATGGACGTCGATATGATAAACTTCTTAACTCGTGGAAAGCATCGCCAGAAGCAAAAATAGTTACATTTGAGCATCTGGATGACCGTACTCGCCCAAGTGCATCTCGTTCAAGAGAGGCGTTACTTTCAATGGACTAGAATTTTGGTATGAGAATAAATCTTTTAGTTTATCAATTAGAGCGATAACATTGGAGTAAGTTCCAACTTTTCAAAGGTATTGGGCAAAGGAGTCATCACAAAAATTCAGGGTAGTTTCATGATTAGTTTATACTGGTGTAAAATTTAGTTATCCTTGCATCCTTGTCTTGTGCTGTGATGGTAAAGTGATAACATTGTGCAATGTGATGCTAAAAACCATGAAGAAACATAAGTGTTTGTTTAGTAACGATCAAACATGTAGATAAAAGAACAATTATCTGCCTCTTCATTCATATTTACTTCAGTGTTAAACTTAATTGTGACAGACTCAAATAATTATAGGTCTCACTGTCTAGCTTGCTTTGTTTTTAAGGTATGGTTTTGTTTTGAACTATATTTTTATGTATGTCGTTGGTATCACTAATGCCTCTTTATATGCTATTAATATTAATTAACATTTTTAAAAAAAAATAACTTTCTTTAGTTTCTAAATAGATTTCACATGCTACTTCTTTTACCTCTTTATACCATATGACTTCTATTAATCATGAAAAGAAAGTGACTTATATATATATATATATATATATATATAAATAAATGATAGTAGTCATATAAAAATGTTTTTTTGAACACATAATTGACTTTTTTTTATCTCTTTTTTCTGATCATATTGTATTTCTTATAAACTTAACACCTTTCTTTACCATTTTTTCACTGACTAAATGTTGATAGGCGTCTTAGATATTAATCAAATATTTTACTTAATAACTGATATATTACAAGTTTTAAAAACTCCTTTGAAATCCATTATAAATAATACTGTGAATATAGAAAGGAGCTTAGATGTGATATTCACAAGGTTATCAAATTCAAGAGTTTATTTAAATTCGTGCACATAAACTCGTAAGAGTTTACTTCAGATGAAAAAGATTATATAAATAATATCTTAATTTAAAGTTTACAAAATTATATAACTTTAAATAAATAAACTATAGTTATATTGTTCATAAAAATAAATATTATAAAACATAAATACATGAATTATTGTCATTAATTTTGATGCATTTTATTAAATATATAACTTTCAAGCTTGCAGAATCGCTTCAAATTGACGATTTTACATGATCCTACCAGTTTCACATTCGATTATATCGAGTTTAAGCAGAAAATGAGTTTACTTCCGAGTTAACTTGGAAGCCAT
Organism: Vigna umbellata; assembly: GCF_029865625.1. Classification (NCBI taxonomy): domain Eukaryota; kingdom Viridiplantae; phylum Streptophyta; class Magnoliopsida; order Fabales; family Fabaceae; genus Vigna; species Vigna umbellata. Next base: position 68,964,657 of record NC_142169.1, read on the forward strand.
CGAGTTTACGCAGAAAATGAGTTTACTTCTGAGTTAACTCGGAAGCCATGTCTCGAAACGAAATCTCGTAAGAGTTTACGAGTTAACTCAAGAGAGTTTGATAACTATGTTTATAATATTTATGTTTAATTAGATCTTGAAAGTCATTCCATACATACACAATTTTAAATGAGAATTAGATTGAATTTTGTAAGTGATCTTATTAAATTTCACATCGTTATATATATATATATATATATATATATATATATATATTCAAGGAATACATTTATAGTTGTGTCCATACTTTTATTTCTTGTACGTTTGTTTAAGTTTTATGTAATTTTTTAATTTTCACACTAATATAAAAGCAAAATTTTTTATTACTTTTATTTGTGAGAAATGTAAATTTACATATTTTAAAATTTTTAACATAATATAACATACGTAAGTTAAAAGCAACTTACGTAATATTGACTTTTGAGTTCTTTTTTTCTCAAATCTATACTAAATTTGTGTGTTACTCCATTAAAATACGTTAATGTTTTAACTGATAATAATATACATTTCCAAAATAAAAATAAAAATATATTGACTAGAAAAAATAATCTAACTTAAAACAAAATACCAATCAAAACCATTTATATGTAGTTTGTCTACTTTTATCTTATTTAGATCATGCTAACTACACAACTACAACTATCACCTAACATAAAATAATTCATAATAAAAATTAAGACACAAATATTTAAATATAGTTCAAATACACTAAAAAAATACTATCTAGTAGAAATTATTTTACAAAATTATAAAAAATTTTGTTAGACTGTCTAAGGACAATAATAATAATTTTGTTAGACTGTCTAAGGACAATAATAATAAAAGTTTTAATTATTTTATAAAAAGTGTTACAACCTCCTCAAGTTATAATAATTTTTTCCATTTTCTTTTATATTTTTTACATATCTTTTCTCGTAAAATTTTATAAAAGAGGTTAAAATCTTTTCCAAAAAAAAAATGTAATATAAATTAGATATTAGGATGGCGAAAAACTTTTTTAAATTGATTGTGGTGACTTTCACCCTAAAGGTTTCAAAAACTATTACAAATTAATTTGTGGAGAGTGAAACCTCTACAAATTTGAAAAAAAAAATCTCATATGAATACATTGATAACAAATGTTAAAATAGAATAATTTTAATTATAAATTACTGAATTAAATAATTTTTAAAAAAGTTGATATAAATAGGTTATTGTAATATGGTCTCTACATCTATAAGCCCAAACACAATCAAGACTCTAGTTCAAAACACAAAAAATACAAAAACATGGAAATTTTTATTATAATGAAATGACTATTTTTTTTATTGTAAGTTGATTATGTAAATCAAGGTAAAAAAAATTAGCAAAATGATTGCAGAGAGTAGATTGATGTAGAAAATAATTTAGTATCACTAACTCTTGAGATTATTATTACTACTAATGAACATAATAGTTATGGCATTAATATTGTGGTTCACATCATAATGCAATACTTAGAATTGATATAAATTATATGTAATCTCTGTTACTGTTACTTTGTTATTATTATTATTATTAGTAGCAGCAGCAGTTGTACTTCTCATCATCAGCCTTACAACTTCTTATCACTTTTATTATTACACCGACTATTGATGATAACATAATTATGCAATATTTCTTATAATAATATAATTTTAATAATATTTTAAATTTTATTTTATTTATTTACGTGTTTTTATTATAATATATATATATATATATATATATATATATATATATATATATATATGTATATGTGTGTGTGTGTGTGGTTTTTATTATTGTGATTACTATGAGTTTCATGTTAATAATATATAATGTTTTTAGGTTAGGTTTTAGCAGAGAGAAAGTTACAATATTTTTTTTTATATTTTGCAAATGACAAAAAAACTAAATGATATAAAATAATTTGTACTCATGTTACTGTATTTTTACAACTAAAAATATATACATTTATATCTATACACTGATTCCCCTTAAAAAATGAATTTTGAATAAAAATAATTTGATTCATAATATTAATTATATATAAGATGAATATACTGACAACAGATTTTATAATACGTACAAGGTTACCTTTCTCACAATTTTTAAAATTTTAATTATGTATATTAGTGAAAATAATTAGTTTAGAAAACTAACAGCATTACATTTTGGGTGTTTTATTTTATAAAAAATTATAAATAAGTGTCAGGATAGGTAAAACTGTCACAATTCCTTTTTCCGTCCTTTTTTTAACTATCAACTCCTATAACTTTATTACCATTTACAATAGATGGAATAATTATCATGTCTAATTTAAGAGTACGAATTTGAAGTTATTGCTTTTAAATGTAAACATAATAACATATTACTTGTTTTATATGCAATTATATCATACTTAACATTTATTTTTACAATTTAAAAGAAAAAAATTAATATTTTTTAAAATTCCTTTTATGTTGAGAATAGTTTTTTTCCTAGTCAAATCCTAGGTTTGGTATTTTTAAATATTTTCCTTTTATACTAAACTTCCCATTTTGTATAAGGTAATACTCAATTTTTAATATTATTTTATACCTATAAAAGACATAAAAATGTTTTAAATTTTCTTTTTCTTTTGAGATATTTTTTCTTTTAATATATTTTTTCAAACATATTTCTTCCAAATAAATTTGATCCTTTGTAAAATTTGTCTATTTTAAAAAAAAAATAAAAATTAGTATACTTTATTTATTTTTTTTAATTTTATAAATATATATTATTTTCATTTTTAAATTAATATACTTTAATAATTTATATTTAATATTATATTATATAAATTTATTTTTTAATAAATAAAAAATATTTAATAAAATACGTAAATATACAATTTCTTAACCGAAATATATCTATTAATATATTTTTGTTTTGTAGCTGTTATTTTATTGTAAGCTAATTTATGCTTTATTAATATATTTTATTTTATTATTTTATTTTTAAAATTTTGTAAAGATATTTCTAATTTATTTGTATAATAATTTTGTAACTACTATTTTAATGTACATAATTTTTTTATCAATTTTAGTCTTATCAATATATTTTATTTTATTATTTTATTTTTTAAGTTTGTCTCTTTAAACTCAATTGGTTATTTCTAATAAAAATAATATAATAATATTTTATTTTATATCACAAAAAAAAATGCATATATTTTCACTAATAATAAAAAAAAATATATCTACGAATATGTGTATGTTTGCACCAGTATTTATAAAAGAAGTCATGGGTAACAAATATTATGAAACAAAATTTACTTTATGCAATTTTATTAATTTACTAAATATCAACCTAAAATTTGACTTAAAACATTGGAATTCATTTATATTTATTCTATTTGACATTAGACGAAGTATGTCCCCTAACTAATACATAAAGTAAAATTTGGTGAGTACAACCACTAAATTATATTTTTTGTATTTTTTACTCATAATTTATTAAAACTTAACAGTAATAAAAAGTTATGAATATTTCATTTTCAATATACATATTTTTTCTAATATAATTCAGTGTATTCTAAAAATGTATAACATATCAATTTTATCTATGTAAAAGTTATTTAATTATGTAATATATATATATATATATATATATATATATATATATATATATATATATATATATATATATATATATATATATGAGTTAAGTGCAATAATAAAATTTAATAAATAATTTTAAAAACAAAAACAATACATTTAAATTAAATATAATTTTAATATGTAATTTTCGAAGTAAAGTTATTAAAATTTATTTTTTATCTGTCACCCCTTAACTTCAAATAACTTTCTTTACTATATTACCAACAATATGGATCTGAGAACATTAAAGAAAAAATGTTTTTGTTTTTTTTATGCATAGGATCCTTAACCCATAAGATACACATGCTTCTTTCTACTCATCACCATTGCAGATTTGATGATACCTTCTACATGGAGAAACAGTAAAATTCTTCAAAGGTTTTTTATATCACCTTCTTCATACATGTCTTTGACTAATTCTGACTTTACCACTACCAGTGAAAATTTAAATAAATAAAAAAACATAATTTATTGTCTACACACAGTGGTAAAACATCAGGAAGCCGCCAGCCGCCAAAATGGGCCAACTTAGAACTGTCTCGTCAAATAAACCTCACATTCAAATTTCCAAACACAAGTACAAATTGGTTGCTGTTTTAGGAATTTTTCAATTGTTATTCTATGCCTTATTTTATTGTCTTCACATTAGATAATTCACCACTAATACCTTGGATTCCAACACGTGTCTATACACTATTGGCTAAAGACTTTTATCCTCTGTATGGCAGTCCACCACTAAGAACTGAATTCTGTAGGATGACACCGACATTACCACCGACTCTGACCGACCAATTTGCCACATCATCACCGGCCTATCCTGCATTGCCATCTGTTCTTTCTAACCGTTATTTATTTTTGTTTTATCATCTTTCTTTAACTGCCAATTAGATGATTGGAAGTGACTGCTGAAATTGCCTTAATTTTCTCCTTTCTATAATTTTTAGGTTTAATTAAAATTTCTGATTGATAACCTTTCTTTTTAAATGCTTAAAAAGCATTTCTAGGACTCATATAAATGTGCCTATCATTTTTGACTTGAAGTTCAACCAAATAACCAACTGTGCAGTTTTCTCGATTTGTGATTTTCAATTTCCTTTTGAAATCAGAAATAGAAACCCTAGTCAATCTAGCACTTTTCCCTCAAATCGCTGTAGGTTTGATTTCTATATCTGTTTTAAAATTTTTCTTTTCTCTTTTTAATGACAATTCCCATGAGACTCTTTCGGGGAAAAATTGATTGTTTCTCCTACAGTATTCACAGTCTAATAATGTTCCTCACGAGTTCGCGTTAATGGCTGATAAATAGGGAATTTTTGTTGTTGGGTATTGCAGATTGCAGCAGAAAAGAGACATCTTTTGTTGTTGAGTTTGTGCTCGGAGATATGGCAATTGGGCTTGCGGATTACAGTAATACTCTAACACTGGGAAGAAAGAGGGTCGTGGTTTCCAACGATGTGGAAGCTTCTCCTCAAGTTACCACTCCATTGAAGAAAATATGCAGCCGTGGAATCCTTTCCATCTCTGAGATGTCTCCTCTTGAAGCCCTTCCTCAGGATATTCTGGTAATTATAGAAATTTGAAGTTTTTATTTCTGGGTTTCTGCAAATTTGAAGCTTGGGTTTTGTTTTTTTATGAGTTTTCGTGACTAAAAGCGTGGAGGGTGTTTGAATTGCAGGTCCAGGTGTTGTGCAGCGTGGAGCATGAAGATCTGAAGCAGCTTTTTCATGTGTCGAAAACCATTAGAGAAGCAGTAAGTGTTATAGAAGTAGGAGGCTCTTAAGTCCATTATTGCTCAGTTTGATCATTGATTATTGATTATTCCAGTTTGTAACTGTTGGGTTTTCATCTATTGCAGACTCTGATAGCAAAGGACTTACATTTTGAGTATAGTACCCCAAAGAAGAAAACGTTTGCTTTTCTTCATCCTTCTGATTTGGATAATGCAGATGTGTTTAAGGAAATTGAAACTCCAAAAGCGCCATTGAGAAAATCAAAGTCAAGATGGAATGCAAATCTGGCTGACATCACAACGGCCTTGTTTAAAGAGGGATTTTGAATGGTGAATCAAGGGAAGACGAAAGAGATACTGATCATTAGAAGTGAGGATTGTGAATAGATAGATTACAGTGAATAGATTATACTTTGGTAGATGAGAAGTCTTCACATGCTGTTCTTCAAAACTTTCATTGAAGATACGCGTATGATCATCTTTCTGTACATCTATAGACAGACAAATAGAAACAAAAGGTTCAAATTGTTAGAATTTTGTAGGAGGGCAATCTGTGACCCTCATATTGTGATATATTTGATGACATATTACTGGTACTACCCACACTTTGTCCTGTATTAATAAAACGAGGAAAATTTGTTCTAATTTTCCCTTTTTACCTCTCTCTATATCTTGTTAATTAACATTTTGTTTTAATGTTGTTTCTCTTATAGATTCAGAAAATGTTTATATAATTCAGTGATCATTTCTCTAAATATGGAGATTGAGAAAGGAGATATTAATTGCTTTTGTTTTGTCAGTTACTATCATGAACAAATGAGGAAGCCACCAATTGTGGATACTTTTTTTCAAAATAAGGAATGAAAATCATAAGAAAAGTTGTGCTTCTTAGGATCCTGAGTACTTATTCATACTAAATTTAACTGTAATCTTTCACTTGGCTACGTGTAATCCTTTTGAACAGCAAATAGAAAAGAGAGACTCATTAATTTTAATGTAATTTTTCATTTTCCTGAATATCTGTCATGCTGTAGATGACAATTAAAAAAATTAAGATTTTAAGGATTTTGTCTAAAGGGTAATTTTTACCACCTTTCTATGCAGACTTTGTCACCTCTTTAATAAAATGAAGAAAGATTCAATTTTTTTTTATTGAATAGTCTTGATACTTCCTTTCTCTCTGTATACCTTTCTGTAGATTCGTTTTTCTTTAATGGAGTTTTTTTTTTAAGATTCACCAATTCATGTGAAATTAGTTTAGATAAAATACATAGAAATTAATAAATTGAAAAGAAAATTAAAAAGAAAGGTTGAAGAATGTAGTGTGTAACTAGTTATGGTAGACCATAACTTCTATTTCATGAGAATGTGTATTCACCTTTTCTTTTTATGAAAATAAATCTATCTAAACCTATGAGACTATAACGATTTTAAAATAAACATAATCAAGATTATTTTTTCATAACATATGAGATATATGTTTTCATCCTCGTATTTCCAAAAGTAGACAAAATATGTGAAACAAATGTCCGCAACATAATGAAACTATAAGAAAGATTTCACATAATAGATTTTGAATGAATGCTTATATGAAAGGGACAAAAACAATAATATATCAAATTACTGAAATAGATATTTAAAATAAATTACGTATTTAGATAACACATGTTTAGAAACATACTATATCTTCATCGCAAAATAAAAGTAGAAAAATAATTCATGTGTAATAGATATTCATAAAAAAATATATAATATGATAAAAAAAAGTAATATATTTATAAAATATATAATATGATAAAAAAAAGAGATAAAAAAAGAAATAAATGTGTAATAGATATTCATAAAACCAAAGATATATATATTATTGTTATGAGTGATGTCCTTTCTGAATCTTGAAACTTCTTCTACAATCATTCTTTCTCATGAGCTTTTGTCACTGTTATAACATCCAAGTTTAAGAAAAAATTTCAAATTTATATTTTGTTAATATAAAACATTTTGGGAAGACAATCTCATGGTCCAGACAGACCCTTCTCCCAATCATCTCCTAACATCCACTAATTCTCATCATCAATTACTTGCTTCTGTCATAGGAACAATGTAATCTATTGTGTTAATTAAATAAATGTTGTTGGACATTCACATTAATTAAATTTTATTAATCTAAGAGGGATGAGAAGGTGAAAGAATAAATTATTATGTACTCTTGCAATAAGCAATAAGCCTAATAATGGTATATGCATATTAATTTAGCAGCCATGAGAAGTAGTGTATTCATGGGAACTTCTCTCTAAATATTATATAAAATCTATAAATTTTAATTATGTGGGAAATGATAGTGCCATGAGATATGTCCAAATTCACTTCCACACTTTCATGTGTTTAAATAAGGTAAACAATCTTCTCACGTATTAATTTGTAATTTTTTGTTTTCTTTTTATTTTTGTACTATTAATATAATGTGTTAAGTAAGTGTTATTGTGTGTTTCCATCTTAATTTTAGTTATTCAATTATAATTTTTTCAAAATAGAACAATTTTATCTCTTTCTATAGAAATAAAATTTAACTTTTATATAAATATTATACTAAAATTTTTATTAAAATTCACATTTTTATTAAATATTTTTTTTAAACTAACTCTAACTATTATTAGAATATAATTATTATGTTTATGTTTAATTTTTATTACATGTAAAAAAATATAACTTCATTTTATATTATTTTTAAAATATTTTTTCAACCCATGACAACAAAATATCAAACATCATTAACTGCGGTGCCTATTTTTGCAAGAAAAAAATATGACTTTTAGGATATGAAAAAGAATACATTCTTTAACTTTGAAGATCCATGAAACATTATAAAATTCAAAGACTTTATTTGCTATTGAATAAGTAGTTAATGAGAAAGTCTATCCAAAAATAACAAGTATCACAAGTGTAAAAAAGTCATTAAATCAAAAAAATAGTTTATCTAATCTGAAATAAAAATTACTTCAGATAAATTTAACTAAAATACTTTTTTTTCAAACAAACTAAATTGAACTAAACTATTGTTTAAATTAATTTTTTATTTAATATAATGCATTTGATTAATAGTTAAATGAATTTCGATTAATTTTGTTCGCTCCTAATAATAATAAATCAAACAAAGCCACTTTCATTGAATAAAATTTTTGAGATGTGTAAGTATTTTCACATTTCTTACATTTAAATTCTAAAAAATTAGAAGTGATAAAGATTTAATATAAATATGTTTTGATTAGGAGAAATATAAAACCAAACACTATAAAGCCAAAATAAAAAGTGAGGCATGAAGCGGAGAAGTCCCGTGTTATCCTCGACAATGGCTTCCACAAAACGACGTTTTGCAGAGGAGGATAATATTCACTTGTTCTCGAAGAAAGTGAGGGAATCTGCACCTGAATCTGATGTATCTGCTTCTACTCTGCGTGTCATTCTCAATCCTGCCGACTGTGACTTAGGTATTAACTATCGTTTCCCTGTCAATCTTTATACTTGTATTTCATTATTTGATCATGAAAATCTAACTAGTTATCTAATAAATTTAATGTTAAAAGATATAAAATCGTTAGAATGATGAAGGTATTCGCTAGTTATTGGTTTCGTAAGGGATGTGATTCGAGGTTTTGTGAAATTAACATAAAGTATTTTCTAGAGTAGTTAGTTAATACACTTGCGAAATTGTCACAAAATTTATTGTTTTCTCTGTCTATCTCCTATATCTATTACCTTGTCCTGTGATGTCTCAGCTAATAGTTTTATTTATTGTTAGATTTCAATATTGATCACAATGGACTTGTTGGATATGGACTTCATCAGGATGGGTTTGCTTATTGTTGGTCTGGTGCCCGGGCTAACGTGGGAATAATCAGAGGTAAATATTGTTTTGGCTGTAAAGTTGTGTCTGAACAGCTGGTTCATATGAATGACACTGTCCCTGAGCAGCAACATATTTGTCGTATTGGGATTTCTAGAGGCGACGATACAGTTGGGAAACTTGGAGAGTCTAGACACAGCTTTGGATATGGTGGTACTGGCAAGTTTTCAAATTCTGGAAGATTTGTAAATTTTGGAGATAGGTTTGGTGCTGGGGATACAATAATTTGTTGTGTGGACTTTGAAAGCAAACCGCTGGCTTCTATAGGTTTCTCCAAGAATGGTAAATGGTTGGGTGTTGCGGCTCAATTTGATGTGGCTAACCTTGGAGTGATGGATTCTCCTCCAGGGAGTTTCCAGTGGAAATCAGCTTTTTTTCCGCATGTGTTGTTGAAAAATGTTGAAGTCCAAATGCAGTTCAGTGTTGGAGATGGACTTGTTCCTGAAGAAGGGTTTAAACCGTGGGCCTCAGCTGTGGAGGATGCAAACATAGTTATGGGACCTTCCTTTTCTGATCCAAAGGATTGTGAAATGATAATGATGGTGGGATTACCAGCTTCAGGCAAGACTACATGGGGAGAAAAATGGGTGAGAGATCATCCAGAAAAGCGTTATGTGTTACTTGGCACAAACTTAATTCTTGATCAGATGAAGGTTAGGACTTTACTTGACCCAATTTTGTGATTATTGTTTTTTCTTTTTCTTTTTTTCTGAATTCAATGTCATGCAGGTACCTGGACTATTGCGGAGAAACAACTATGGTGAAAGATTTGATCTTTTGATGGATAGGGCTACTGGAATATTCAATATACTGCTATCCAGGGCAGCTAATATACCTCGCAATTACATAATTGATCAGACAAATGTGTATAAGAGTGCACGTAAGCGTAAGCTTAAACCATTTGCTGATTATAAAAAGGTGGCTATTTATCTGATTGTTGAAGCTTGGAATATAAATATTCTATGCATTTTGTAATATGATTTTTTGTCATTCCAGATTGCTGTTGTTGTATTCCCAAAGCCAGAAGAACTCAAGATAAGGTCTGATAAAAGATTTACAGAAATGGGGAAAGAAGTACCACTTGATGCTCTGAATAAAATGATAGGTATTGTTATGTTTTGTTTTTCTTTTACCTGTTATCTGCTAGTTTTAAGTTCATCTTATGGCCTATTTAGTCTGTTTACGGTTGTGGCAGCTAATTATGTTCTACCTGAAAGCAAGGATATGCCTGATTCAGATGAAGTTTTTGATCAGGTATGTAGTAACCTGCTAGTCTACATCTTTTTGTTACTGTGGTTGTAATCGTGACTGTACTACAAGTCTACCTCACGCTACCTAAATCTTTATTTGTACCTTAAGGTTATTTTTGTGGAACTGAACCAAAGCGAGTCTCAGAAATATTTGGATCAGATGAAACAGAATCTAGCATGTGTATCTAACAATAACAGATCAACATTACCCGTTGGAGGTTGTAATGAGTCTTTTGCTGGATCCCCTTTACAAAATAAAAGAAGTTTGACAGGTTTTTATCTGCACGCAGTTATTTGTTTACTTGCAGCATCTGTGTGTGATTAAACACGTTTTGATGATATTCATGATGATACAAAATTTGGTTCAGGCAGTGGTCTTCATCAGTCAGGCTCTTATTCTACTATGACTCCAAACAGCCATGGGATTCCTAGTCAAGTTAGTCAGGTTTCGTTCTAGATATTTCTATCTTATTGCAACCTTATCCGTCTTGTTTATTCTATTTTTGTGACAACAATGCTGATGCCTGGGTGGAATAACTGTTCATAGGTTAATGCAAATGGTCATGTGACTGAACTTCAGAGGAGTATAAATTCATTTTCTGGAGTATATCCTGGAAGTCAAATTCCTCGTGTCGTCAGAGCACCTTCTCCTTGTGAACCTTATTCCAATAGGGAATCAAGTTGTTTCCCTAGAGATGTTACTGGTTATAATCAAACTTACAGTGCCATTTCGAGGGATGATATCCGGAATTTCAACAACTCTGTTGTGGGTGCCCCCTACAGGCCAGACATTGTAGGGAACAATATGGTTTTCCATGATGCTTTTCCTGGTGCCTACAGGAGTGGCATGAATGAGCCCTCTCCAACAGCAAGAGCAAGAGCAATGTCTTTTGATTATAGAACTCGTGGTGAACCTTATCCTGATGCCTACAGGAGTGGGCTGAATGAATCCTCTCCAATAGCCAGTGCAAGAGCAGTGTCATTCGATTATAGAACTCATGACGAACCTTATCCTACAGAGGCATACAGCCATTCCCTGAGAGGTTTCCGGCCTGACCTGCATACTCGCTCCCCAACCACATTCGGTACTTACTCTCTTCTTCCCTCTTTTCTTCTTGACCTATATTTTGATTAATACATTCTTTATTTGTTACTATTACTTTTCAGATTCACTTTCCCCGTACGGGACATCGACTCCAAGACCTCCATATGGAAGTTCATCCAACATCATGCCTCATTCAGGGAGATATGCCCCTCATCATCCAAGATACTTCTAACTGTTGTGTTTTGTGTGTATTCGTCTGACTCATGCGAGACTAGGTATATCAGTGTGTTTCGAAGGGGATCATAGCTCACTGACTACAAATATACATGTGGGTATTCATGTTGGATATTTAGTATTTATTTATTTATATATTTGCACTGAAAGTAATGAAGTGAGGTTCATTGTATAGGGAAAGAAATTAAAATATGTACTTTTTTATTATTAATCTTATGTTCATTCGTACATTAATTACCAAATGAAACCAGTGCAGAGGTTTGGTGTTTTAGTTTTCTTATATTAAAAGCAATTTAACTATACTAAAGTAAGAAATGTGTTTAGTGAGAGAGGATAAGAGTATCCACGAAGTTTGCTAGTGCATAAGATACTATCAAATTAAGGAAGAATATATTATCGTCTTCTAAATTTAGAGGTGAATCTCTTAGATCATCTTTCTTCTGCAAAATTATGTATTATTATGTATATTTGTTAGTATTCTGCATGTAATTGGATGTATATTCTTGTTAGTCAAGAAATGAAGATCTACAGAGCATTTAATGATATGCTGTAAATTCTTATTCTTTTTAATACTACGTTATTTCTCCCGTTGTGGTGAAAAGTTTCAATATGTTGAACGGTTATATGGAAGCACGTTCTGGTAAAGGACTGATACCAAATGGTACCGTCAAAAGGAACTTAAAGAACTAAATAAGTAATGCAAGTTTATCGTTGGCATCAAGTAAATATGGTTAAGGTTTCTCCCAGAGCATTCTTGCAAGGCGCTGATCGGGTTTGGTGCGAAATGTTTTGAACGGAAAACTTTGTATTAATAGTTCTCAATGTTTGGAATTCAATGTGAGCCAGAAATCATATATGGGTTGAGTTGAGATGAATAATATACAAGTAAAAAGATTCACGAATTCTTAAAGTTGAATTGAACATGTTGTCTTGGTCACAAATAATTTTATTAACTGTGTTGGATACTGATCGAGTCTTCCCGTCAATTGATCGATCTTCACATGGTCGCTTGTTCGATAATCATCTATCGAAACATATATGTCAAAGGTCTCATGATATCAAAGTCAATTTGATTCAAATTATAAGAACAATACATATGTAATCTATCTCCTTATCTTGAACTACAGTTTATAGATTTTAAGATGAATTTTTTATTAAAATCAAACAAATTACGATCTAAATATGACTAATGATAATTTAACCTTTCAATAGGATTGTTTGAGTTAATTTACTTCCGCTCAATTGATTGGTTTCCGCAATATTTAGACTGTCTGATAAGGTTGACCGTTTTGCTGTACAATATCTTTTCTCCAAAAATTCACAAGTCTTATCTCAAAGAATTCACATCTCAGCTCAATAAGTATAATGATGATAAGATAATTCTTCTGTGATTTTTTTTTCTTATATGTTAATCACTCATTCTTATATAATATAAAGCCTCTAACTTACACTTTACTCCCACACTCTCTACCATTATCAGTCCCAACACACTTAAGGTGAATCAAACTAAGCTTTACAGAGGTATATATGCCAGCATTAATTGCCGTATATAGATGAAACAGCACAATCATTCATATGAATTAAGTGAATAGGAGCAGCAGTCTTACTTGAATTCAAGTAGAAGGTAGTTTAACCAAATGACAGAAATCACAACGTGCATTTGCAGTCAACTGTACATATGGGAAATGGTTTGAAACATGTTTCAATACATTCATTGAAAAGGTACAGCGGTCGCATTCAGAGTTGCCAAAAGAACAATATGTATTTACTGAGATCCTTAATGACAGAAGAGTGTATAATCCATGTCTGGACACAGCAATCCATAA